>NC_056737.1:1461835609-1461873109 GCF_019279795.1 Protopterus annectens
GTGAAGGCACCGCCTTTGTGGAGTGGGACCACAGTCGCAGTGTGCCACTCCCTGGGTACGTATCCGGAGGTGAGACTAAGATTAAACAGCTGTCCTAACTGTGGGTTTAATTCCTCGTTGAGTTCGTGGAGCACACAGCCGGGGACACCATCAGGTCCCATGGATGCTGTGTTTTTGCCTTGGAGAGCAGTTCTCACCTGGGCGTTAGAGATGTTTGGGGCGACAATCATTTGGTATAGATAGCTCTCCTTTAGGGGGGGGGGGGAGAAGTTTGCACTGAACCTGTCAGCCAGTATGTTGGCAATGTCTGTAGGATCAGTAATCTTCACATCATTTTGAACTAATTCTGAGCATATCTGGGAGTTTCCTCCTAGGTTTCTGACATAGCTAAAGAATGCCTTATGGTTGTCTTTAGAGTCCTTAGCTATTTTTTCTCAAAATTAGCTTTGGATGATTTTATGAGAGCTCTTAGCTTTTTACTTATAGTGATCAGCGGTGTCTTACCTTTTAAGGATTTTGCTCTATGTTGTAGTAGCTTTCTCCTTTTGTTGTAGAGTTTGTTTATGGCTGGGGTCCACCAGACTGGACGCTTGCCTTTGGTACAAAGAGTCTTTGTTTTGCTTGGGATTGCCTGATCCATGCAGCCCTGCAGGTGCTGGTAGAAGGCATTTGTAAGTGATTCAGCGGTTTGAGTAATGTTTACCGCCGGCTCGGGGGCCTTAAAGGAGACCACACTAGTCTTTAGAAGTGTGAAGTCGGTTTTCGAGAAGTTCTTTACTGTGGTCTTTTTTATTTCGGGTGGGGGCGGGATGAGGACCTCCAGCGAGATTAGTTTGTGATCTGATCTCACCAGTGAGGGGTATACTTCCGGTGTTGAACATTGTGCTCCCATGTTCCTGATGATGAGATCAAGTATGTTTTCTCCTCTTGTGGGGATGGTGACTAGTTGTTCCATGGCATTTGAGTTTATGAATTCCAGGAACTTTTGGGCTAGAGTGTTTGGGCTTGAGTAGTGTTCCCAGTCTATATTAGGGTAGTTGAAGTCACCTAGTATGATGGTGTTCGGAGATACATTTATCCCCTCCAGTGTTTTCAGGAAGGTCATGTGAGGTTCCTGAGTTTGCGAGGGTGGCCTGTAACATGCTACAAATTGCAGAGCAGTCTTGCCTATGGTTAATTGCACCTGGATGGTTTCCGATGCATCGTGCGTTGCCACCAATCTTGAGGTGTGGGTGTCCTTGATGAATATGGATACCCCCCCCTCCTTTCTTGGTATTGTCCGGATTTTGGGGCCGGAACGCATGATATGAGGTAAAACCTGATAGTGCTGGGGTGCTCTCAGGAGTCTTGAACCAGGTTTCTGTCACAGCACAGACACCGATGTTCTCCATACTGAGAAGGGCCTCGAGTGCGTGCATCTTGAGGTTGAGACTTCTGGCATCGAGCAGCATTACCCTTAGTTTTTTTTCTTTGTTGTGGTTTACAATTTGAGCCTATATATATATATATATATATATATATATATATATATATATATATATATATATATATATATGTGTGTGTGTGTATATATATATATATATATATATATATATATATATATATTGTGTTTGTATATAAATATATATATATATATATATATATATATATATATATATATATATATATATATGTGTGTTTGTATATATATATATATATATATATATATATATATATATATATATACATACATATACATATAGATGTGGGGGGAGAGAGAGAGAGAGAGAGAGAGACAGAGGGAGAGTGAGAGTGAGAGGAGGTGGGACAGAGAGAGAGAGATAGTCATATACAGACATATCTGTTGTCAGTCAGATCTGTCTGTATATGTATATGTATCTACATATATCTATATATGTATGTGTGTATTACATATATCTGTATGTACATATTCTATCAATTTCGATGTCTGTGCAGTAAGTGAAACCTGGTTCAAGGCTCCTGAAAGCACACCAGCGGTACCAAGCTATACCTCGTATCATGCTTTTTGGCCCCAAAACTCGGGCCAAAACAAAAAGGGAGGGGGAGTATATTCATCAAGGACACCCACACCTCCAGGTTAGTGGCAACACATGAAGCATCAGAGACCATCCAGGTGCACATAACCGTAGGCAAACCTGCTATACAACTGATAGCATGTTACAGACCACCCTCCCAATCTCAGGAACCACAGTCAGCCTTCCTGAAGACATTGGAGGATATGAATGTCCCACCACACACCATCATATTGGGAGACTTCAACTACCCTAACATACACTGGGTGCATTATTCTAGCCCAAACACCCTAGCCCAAAGGTTCCCGGAATTCACTAATTCAAATGCAGTTGAACAGCTAGTCACCTCTCCCACAAGGGGAGATATTATACTAGACCTGATCATCACAAACATGGGGACAATGTGCTACACACTGGAAGTATACCCCTCACTAGTCACATCTGACCACAAACTACTCACCCTGGATATACATATCCCATCTCCACCCACAACACAAAAGACTTCAGTGAGAAACCTCTCAAAAGCTGACTTTACACTTCTTAAAACTGAGTTGGTATCCTTTAAGCCCACTGGGCCAGTGGAAACCACATCCCACAATGCAGACTCCTTCACAAATGCTTTCTACCGACATCTCCAAGAATGCATGGATCATGTAATCCCAAATAAAACCAAGACCCTCTCCACCAAGGGCAGGCGTCCTGTCTGGTGGACCCCAGCCGTGAACAAATTGTATAACAAAAGAAGGTAGCTACTGCACGACAGAGCAGAATTCCATAAAGATAAGGCATCTCTGATCAGCACTAGTAGAAAGCTACGTTCTCTCATACAAACATGCAAGGCCAACATTGAGAGGAAAATCACTATGGACACTACAGATAACCACAAGGCCTTCTTCTGCTATGTTAGACACCTGGGCGGAAACCCTCAGATATGTTCAGAGTTAGTTCACAGTGACAAAAACTACACTAAACACACAGATATTGCCAACCTTCTGGCAGACAGGTTCAGTTCAGATTTCTCCCCTCCCTCACCCCCAAAAGAGGAATTACTTATCCTAGCGGAATGTAGCCTCCCTGTCATCTCAGATGTCCAGCTGAGAACTGCCCTCAGCAAAGCTATAAACACAGCATCAATGGGACCCAACGGTATCCCGGGTTGCGTGCTACGTGAACTCCAAGAGGAGCTAAACCAACACATAAAATGCTATTTAACCGTAGCCTTACTACAGCATATGTACCTGGACACTGGCATACAGCAACAGTAGTCCCACTCCACAAAGGAGGCACCTCTACAGACCCTGGTAACTACCACCCCATAAGCTTAATCAGCCTGGTCTGCAACGCTATGGAAAGAATCATTATGGAACTCATACACAGAGACATTGTGGACTTACAGACACTTGATCCCACCCAGTTCCGCTTTGTAAAGGGCAGATCCTGCCTTTTGAACCTGGTTGACCTTTTCAAAACTGTCACTAGAGCCATTGACGAGGGCACAGCAGTCCATACAGTCTACCTGGACTTGGGTAAAGCTTTCGACACAATACCCCACTCTGGCATCATAGACATGCTCAACAGCTTAAATGTAAATCCATATGTCACAAGATGGGTTGCAAACTGGCTAACGGATAGAAACCCTAAAGTCAAAATCACTGGTGCCATGTCAGACTCAGAGCCAGTCACAAGTGGTGTCCCACAGGGCTCTGTCCTGGGACCCCTCATGTTCGGCATTTATTTCTCAGATGTGGAAGCAAACATGGGAGGGTAGTGGCTGACAATGTTCAAAGATGACTGCATACTAGGCGCCATAGTTGATACACCAGTTGACACATACATCCTACAGAAAGGCCTCACTAAAACGGACAACTGGTGCCAAAGTCATGGCCTTAAACTTCATGCCAAATAATGTATAGTCATACCCTTTGGGAAAGACAAAGTACCCACATATTATCACATAGACAGTAACCCACTGAGTAAAGACAAAGTAATCAGAGACCTGGGGACACAAATCGATGCTGACCTCTCATTTGACACCCGCGTTGCCAAAGTGGTTGGATAGACTTCCTACCTTGCCCACCTTATCATGAAGGGATTCACATCCAGATCAAAGGAGGTCATTGTACCCCTATACTCCTCCCTTATCAGGCCCATGAATGTGTACTATGCCCCATTTGGTATGTACCTCACCTGGCACTTGCAACAGCTAGGGAGACCCCATAAGTACCTCACCAGGAGGATCAGGGGGTCTCCAACAAATGTCATATGCTGCCAGACTAAAGAAACTCCAGCTCTATTCTATAGCATACCGCCTACTTAGAGGTGATCTGTGCCTGACGTACAAGGCCATGTCCAATCAGGAATTGATGGACATGTTCCACCTCGTAAAATCCAAATCCATCAGAACCACAAGAGCTACAGATTTAAACCTCAGCACAAATATGAATAGGACATGCTGTAGGGACAGATCCACAACTCAGAGGCTTCCCATACTCTGGAACAGGATCCCAGTTCATGTTAGGCAAAGACCCTCACTGACTCTTCATGTGAATTCTTGACGAGTGGATGGGAGATCATAGGTTTACACCAGGGGTCATCTCTGTGTCACTGCTAGACAGAGGCACAGTAAACTAATGCTATTATGTAAGGGGGTCTTCACTATGTCACTACTATACAAAGGCACAGTTTTCTAAATCTATTCTGTACACTGTCTGCAGATAGCCTAGTACTAAACTATGACACGGTGAAACTATATATGTCTATGTATTTCTACATCCCTCTTTATCTATGTATACATATATGCATATTTTATATATATATATATATATATATATATATATATATACATACATATCTCAATATACATACGTATACACATGATAGATATATATATATATATATATATATATATACTCCTTTTTAGTTACACATATGTATACACACAGTAACGTACTGATGAACATCCATTACTGTACAACCCTTGTACATTGCACTACAACCTACATTGCTATATGCACATAGCTACATTCACATACATATGTATGTAGAGCCTTCAGTGACAGTTGCAGTATGTCCCCAGCCCTATGCACATCTTCATATACATAGATACAGACCAATAACACATCTGGAGTGTTCACAGTATGTAGACTATTATATTAGTACTTTACATTACCTGTGTTTGTTGCAGCTGTTTGCGTAGGCTTGTAGTTACTTGGCCTGCTGTCAGCCTGTTTTGTTGTTACTGTTTTTTTTTATTTTTTTATTTATTTCTCTCTCTCTCTCTCTCTCTCTCTCTCTCTCTCTCTCTCTCTCTCTCTCTCTCTCTCTCTCTCTCTCTCTCTCTCTCTCTCTCTCTCTCTCTCTCTCTCTCTCTCTCTCTCTCTCTCTCTCTCTCTCTCTCTCTCTCTCTCTCTCTCTCTCTCTCTCTCTCTCTCTCTCTCTCTCTCTCTCTCTCTCTCTCTGTGTCTCTCTCTCTCTCTCTCTCTCTGTGTCTCTCTCTCTCTCTCTCTCTCTCTCTCTCTCTCTCTCTCATGAAAGTATCGCATGTGTGGACTGGGAGTACAGGATGCTTTTGTAGGTATCTGCACATGTCCATGTGATGGCCTCTGCACCAATTATTAGCCAGCATTTACTAATTGCATGCAGCCTGTTGTGTAGTGATTGCAGTTCTCACTGTGATTTCAGGACAGTGCTATAAAAAGATCTGTTAGGTAGGCATAGCCCTTTCAGATTATCAGGGTGGGGACCATGCTGGTTTGCTGTGGACACTGTTCTGTGAGTGTAAGGGTTGGTATGTCTCTCATATTTCAGGCTGTGTTGTAGACACTGCAATGCATGTTGTTCTGTAAGCTGAGTATTCCTTCCTCCAATGTCCTCTTCTCCGTGTGTATGTAAACTGACACCTACGACTAGTAATACTGTGTATATGGGTGTGTGTGCTTTCCTGTGGGGATTGTGGTGTAACTGGTATATAGCAGTGGCTCTTGCAATCTGTTGCTATGGCTTCAATATTTGTCCTTTACTTTCACTCCTTGTATGCCTGCTAGGTGTCTTTACTGTAATGTGTTGCTATGGCTTTCCTATTTTACATTTACATTCACAGCTTGTAATGCTTGCTATATCTGTTTGGGCAGCAATTCCCTACGTGTTTGTTGTGGTAGGGTGTTACTGCATGCAGTGTGGTCTGGCCATGGTGTGGGCCTTGACACTTACAAGGGTATTTGATCATGCTGCTGAGCAGGCCTCAGATACTCTCAGGTGCATCTTTTATCAGCCTCATGGAATGGTACATATCAGTGGGATACTCCAATGAAATATTCTGATATTCTGCAGTTGTAACTGTGGATTATTTCGAGCATATGTATTACTACACCATTTGTGATGTGCAAGTGGTGCATACTTTCAGTAATTCATAGTTACCATTGCATGTGTAGTAACACCTTTCTGCCTACTGTTAGTACATTTCACAGGGTGTCAGTGGGGCACAGTTGACATTTGTTTTCACATCAGGGACATCCGTGTAACTCAGTCACAGTTGCTATGTCTGGGCTCTTAACTATTCAACTATGGCAGTGTTTATCCTGCTCTGAGTATGTGTGTGGCTTGCCAGATGCTACTGTGACATTATTACCTACTAGCTACCAACTAGCATGGCTGTTTCTCATCACACAGTACTATTTTACAAATCCACTAGATTTGACAGTAAATATACATGACATGCTTTGTGTACTAGACTTGCTATATTCCCTTTACATTAATTCCTACTATTTTATGATATATTTCTTTCAGCAAAACGTTCTTGTATAGCAGTCATGGCTTAGTGGTAAGTCATGCAGACTAGTGTTTCCAAGGTCCTGAGTTCGAGACTGACAGAGGTATTTTATTTTGCTGCTGAGAAAACTACAGGCCTTGTCATTCAGAGTGACTAAGGCACTTTTAAGCAGTTGTAAGTGGGTTAGCACTGGTTTGCGTGGAGGTCACGCATGCATGCACACTGCCGCTTAGCTTCGCGCACACACACTTAGCTAAGAGCACAGAAGTGCACTCCCGCTTACTACTGCTTAAAAGTACTTACTCTCGCGCACACCTGCGCTATTTCCTTTTAAAGAAAAGAAAATGGGGAGATAGGAAAGTGGTGAAAAAGGGGGCACAAAGAGGGTAGGACAGTAGGAAAACAAGCTCAGGATTTGCAGGAGGGATGTAGGAAAGGCCCATAGCTGCCCATTTCTTTATCAGCAACAGCTGTGCATATGTTTGTAATTTGGTGTGAAATTTGAAACCTTCCACCCCTGAGAGAGGTGCAACAACAATATTTGTTGTACAGCCAATTGTAATTGCCAGTTTACATGTCTAGCAGACATGTGTGCAAAATGGGCAGCTATGTATGGGGTGTAATTTTTTTGTGGGTACAGAGTGCCCTTTTTTTTTTTTTTTTTTCAGGTGAGAGTGGTATGTCATGTACAGGAAGTTGGTATAGCTGGGGAGGTAGGTAGGGGAGGTTAACAGACAAGACAAACAAGACGCATACAGGGGTGGTGTATGACACATGTGGGGGGGTTACCCAATTGACGGGGACAGATGTTTGGATATTTCGAGCCCATGAGCCCACAGATGGCAACAGTGGAACTGAGATCCCCACCCATGGGCAGTTGCCACTGTGCCTTCACTGCCCAGGACGGGGCTGTGCTGGGGGCTGTGTAGGATGGGCAGCAGGCACGCCCGTGAGTTGTGCCACCCATGCCTCAAGCTGGCGTAGGGTCCCAAGCACAGCATGCCTGATCTCCCTACGCACCACAGTCCAGACACTATGGAGGGTGAGTGGATGTTCTCCTCTGGCCACGCTTGCAGAGGGGGGACGAGCCCCATCTCCTGCAGCGCTTCCACCCGCAGGTGGCACAGGGCCACCGGAGGAGGGTCCGGCCTGGGCACTACTGCCAGGTGCACTCGCCAGCTGAGGTGGGAGAGGTGGGTCCGCTGGAACCCGCCTTCCCTGTCGTCCTATGTTTTGCATTATTTAATGAAAGTTTGGGTTAGTAACGTGCAATACCATTCACAATTAGTTGTAACAGCATAAATTAGTATTCCCATTAACCAAACACCCATAAATTCAAGCCATTGAACAGCAAGCATAACACATGCATAATTTGAACAACAATACACAATCCAACAACATGCAGGGTTGATTGATGGCAACAGGCTGTTAAATAAAATTAAAAATTCAATACACAGGAGGTTCAGATTCAAAAGTTTACTAGTGTACACCAGGAGGCAAAAAACATACAAGTACAGAATTTTGTCTAACATGAAACAGGAAGCACACAATTTTATATAGGTTTAACATTCAAGCTGTGCCCACCTTACTGACGTGGTATGTCACAGGGCATCTACATCACTTTAGCTTACAGTCCTCTATTCATAAAAACTGCTGATGCTGTATATTTTTAAAAAAGTTTTCCTCTGGTAACAATACGGCCTTGCTATCCACCTGGTCAGACACAATGTCTTTCTGTAAAGTTACTTCTTCAAGGTTTCATATCAGTTCGAATACAATAGCAGATTCAGTCTTTTAATACACATCTTTGTTCTCTGTTAGACTTTCTCACCAACTGCATGCTATCTCAGTGATACATCTACAAGGCCAAATCATCCCAGCAGGAAAGAGCAGAAGATTTCATTATTTCGCACATTTAATTTCCTGACCCAGCAGATAATCACTTGTGAAAAGCATAAACATTAAAACTTGCTAAGCTAGCATCTGCCAGGGTCGAAGGTCAGCTTGCTTCAAGCCACACTGCAGTTTCAAAACTACTTACATTTAAACATGAATTAATCCTCTCTACTATATGATTAATAGAATAAAATGCATTATATACTACTTTGCTTTTAAACTAGCATTTCTCATATATTCAGATACACATTTTTCTAACACAGGCCATCAGGTTTGGATGTATGAACAGGGCACATGCATCAACATACATGCAAAAATGTATGAACCAACAGGACAAATGTCCAGGGGAGTTAATTGTGAATACACATACCCATTTCATGTGGATAGATTATTTGTGGTTATAGGGTAGGGTGAAGAAATATTTCATTAACAACTTCAAATATCTATACATATGCTGTACATTTCTACTAGCTGCAGATATATACACACTACAGGTCTGACTACAGTTTCCTATGTGTAAACGTATGCATGTTGGTGATAGGAATGTTACTGCTACCTCAATATACATTTCATTTTTATTCATACACATTCATATCTGGCTCTGTTCAGCTACAGCATCCTGCTACATTTGCTTTATATGGCTCTAGACAACTGTGGATGTTTGGTATTTCATACAACCATACTATCTGCATATAGCAAACTGACAGCAACATATCCAAATCGTGGGACACACATATTCCAGCTTCAGTACTTTATTCCACACATTTCGCTGTTTGGTTGTGCCTGTCACATTCATTTCATTCTGTACTGACTGCAGTATACTTTATTCAGGAGTTATTACAACTTTATTGGTGGATTCATACCTCTTTCTCACACTCTCACTTGTTTTATTTTTACAATTCAGGATGGTACATAATTCTAGGCTTTACTGACATGTTTTACTTGGTTATAACAATCCTTTCCAACAGTCTCACTTGTGTCATGTTTCAGAATTTAAACGGGGATATATTTCACACATGTGTTTTACTCAGCTTGTGTAGCTGTAGTTTTCAGCCTGCTGCAGGTTATGTACTATTATATTACAGGTGGAACATCTTTATTTCAGACTTGTTTCATTTTTATTTTTGGATTACAGGCTGCATCACACTTATGTAATCACACAGTACTAGCAGAATCTCTCTTACACTGTTTACTTATACTTTATATTAATAGGTGACTACACTGCACTCTTTTGCAAGCTGTCATACTTATATTTTTTAACAGTTACAGGGAGAGAATTACTAACCTGCCTGGTGGTGCAACCGCACAAGCCTATCGGCATAGGCTCGACGATTCGCGGAACGGACACCTGCAGCTGCAATTTAAATGAAGTAATATTGGAATACACATCTCCATAATATCAGCTAGGTTAACGTTCTACATAAATAATTACATGTAACTTACTCAGTAGTGCGGCATTGGGCATTTGCCAGGCCTCCTGGATCCAACGATTCAGTTGGTCCTGCTTCCGTCACTTCAGGTCCGCATGGTGGTGATGGACCTGTTCACCAGTCCTTGGTATTGATGTGGCACTGGTGAGATCATGTGCCAACCAGTCCCATGCCTCAGCCTTGTATGCTCCCCACAGGACCTGGCCCTGCATGAGTTGGGCCTCATGATCGTGGATGAGGAGCCAAACCATATATTTGGACTCCTCAAAGCCCCACCTCTGTGCTTGGAAGCAACTACCCTCTTCTACACCTGCCATCCTAGCTGCAAATCGGTTCCACAATCAGTTATGCTGTGTATTCCCGCCTATGGGGCTTATATATGCCATTTTTCCCGCACTTATCTGTGATTGGCCATTTTGGAAATGTATCAGCTTCACAAAACCTGCTTTGTCATGCTTCTCTTTCCATTCATTCCTATATATATGCTATTACTGCATTTCTAAGAGCAACTGTCATGGCTTAGTGGTTCAGTACTTTGACTATGGTGCATGGTATCCTGAGTTCGAGCCTGGCCATTGCTTTTTATATTTTATGACTGTCTACACAGGCTAGGAGGTGTGTCTGTGTAAAGGCAGTTTTGATACAGCTTGCTCAACGTTGCCCATTGGTTAGCTTGTTGGCGCGGTGCGCAGCTCCGCGCAAACGGGTCACGCTGGTTTATGCGTCGTTTGGCTGTCAGCATACATATTACACTCAGCTCAGCTACAGGCACGCAGTTTCAGCGTGTTAGAACTCTGCTCAACCCTGGGCACTCATTTTATACCTGTTAAACCACTGCTCACCTACGGGCAGATATACTCAGCTTGTTAGAGTGTAGCTCAGCTATAGGCACTTCTGACATTTGTTTTTTTATCTCACATTTCTTCATAATACATGGCCCATTTCATTACATTTTAAATAAAAATAATTTTATACATGTACATACATGTCAGGAAATTGTTTCGTGCTTATTTCACTAAAAATAAAAATTGATGTTGTGGGAGCTCGAACCATGACTGCCTCCTCTTCAGCCAACGTCTCTACCGCCACGCTATTGCTTCTTGGCTTACTTTGCATATTTAGATCTTATATGCTTTTCCACTGACTGCTAACTGTGGCTAAGAGACAGGCACGCCCGCGCAAACGAGCGCACTCGTGGGCAAACATCTTTAAAACTTATAAAAAAATATAACATGTTCATTTTTACATTTTATGTTTATAGTCTGTGGGGGCATGTGTTGTGTTGTATTTATTGACATTTACACGGACTCTGTCGTGGGGGTTTACTTTCGGGACTGTTACTCTTCTGGGGGCATGTCCGTTTGCAAGGCTCGCCCTACGGACACACCCCTACTTTCTTACATGGACCGTGTTAGCCTTGGGTGTGAGTCAGCATGCCCTCAGGAATATGCATGGCATGCTGACATCACACCGTTTAACTGCAGCCTCCGTGTAAGCTTTGTAACTCTTACACGGAGGCTTTGTGAATCCTGCCCAACACCTTTGAGTAAACTGTAGTCAAGTTATTTTGAGTAGTAATATAAAACCGCTGCAATGCAGTTATGAATTCATTTATTTATTAGATTTATTCAGCAGGTTAGCACACTGATCTAAAGGGACCTATTTCTGGCTAAGTCCAAGATGAAACAAAAGCCAAACAATAAAGAAGAAGTCAAAAGCTGTACAAGCTCAATGTCCATAGAACTAAATAAAAAAAAAAAAAAAAAAAAAAAAATCAGACATAAATTTGTAACACTGATTAGCAGAGAATTTCAAAGGTGAAATACTATAAGCTGAGACTTTTAGAAGTATAAAGCAGTGCCACTTAAACAGTTTATGGGAATGAAAGCAGTAAAAGGGCAGAAAAAGTAAGACAAGTAAGTACCACAACAGCAATCCAAACACGCAAACACACACAAACATACTCAGAGGCTCTAATTAAAAATCTACCTAAACAGCAGAGACCTCCAAAGCAGACATCCAAACAAACGCTACCCCACAACAAAACACGTGCAACACATAGCTCACAAAGTCAGTGTGCCAAACAGTCACAACCCTTAAGGCAGAACAACACACCTGACCCACTTGTAATAGGTGATTCTATAGTCAGACACTCTGACGTCCCGCTCACCAGGCTGAACAAGGAGAAGATCACAGTGAGCTGCCTGTCAGGCGCTAGGATCCGCCACATAATGCAAGCACTCAGGTCACTCCAAAGCAAGTACAAATATGACTCGGTCATAGTACATGCTGGTGTGAATGACCTGAGACGTACCTCCCTCGACTACATGAAAAGACACATAAAGGAGCTCTCTGATCATGTAGCCCAGGCCAGTATGACCCTGACCTTGAGCAGCATTTTACCCTCACCTAGAATGATGCCGCAGTATAAAGAAAAAATGATAAATTTTAACAATTGGCTAAAATTTTGGTGTCATTCAAAGGGGATCCAGTGCCTGTCAGCCTGGGATGACATGCTTGACAGGCTATGTTGCTTCGCAAGGGACAGCTTGCACCTGTCACCCTTGGGCTTTCGGATACTGGCAAAGGCTCTTGCCACCCCCATAGTGCCTTTTTTAGGCAAGGCTCAAAAGACAAACCCACCTCCTTAGAAAACACAAAGAACAAGGAACTAAGGGTAATGCTGCTAAATGCGAGAAGTCTAAACCTCAAAATGCATGCACTCAAATCTCTCCTCAGTATGGAGAACACCGATATCTGTGCAGTGACAGAAACCTGGTTCAAGGCTCCAGAGAGCACCCCAGCACTACCAGGTTATATCTCATACCATGCTTTTCGGCCCCAAAACTCAGACCGAACCACAAAAGGAGGGGGAGTATCCATATTTATCAAGGATACCCACACCTCCAGGTTAGTGGTGTTGCACGAAGCATCAGAAACCATCCATGTGCAACTAACAGTGGGCAAAACTGTCTTTCAGTTTATAGCATGCTACAGACCACCGTCTCAAAATCAGGAATCCCACTCATCTTTCCTGAAAACATTGTAGAACATGAAGATCTCTCCAAACACCATTATACTGGGTGACTTCAACTACCCAAACATTGACTGGGAGCATTACTCAAGCCCCAACACCCTAGCCCAAAGGTTCCTGGAATTTATAAACTCAAATGCTATGAAACAACTAGTCAAAACTCCCACAATAGGGGAAAACATACTTGACCTGATCATCACCAACATGCGGACCCTATGCTCCACACCAGAAGTATTCCCCTCATTGGTAAGATCTGACCATAAATTAATTTCACTGGATATCCACAACCCGACCCCACCCCCAGCCCAGAAAACCACAGTGAAAAACTTCTCAAAAGCGAACTTCACACTTCTCAAATCCATGGTGGAATCCTTCAAGGCCCCAGGGCCAGTAGAAACTATGGCCCAAAACCACAGAATCCAATATAAACGCATTCTATGGATACCTCCCAAACAAAACCAAAACCCAAGCATCCAAAGGCAGGCGTCCAGTCTGGTGGACCCCAGCCATAAATAAGTTGTACAACAGAAGGAGGAAGCTACTACATGATAGAGCAAAATCTCTAAAAGGGAAGGCATCTCTGATCAGTACTAGCAAAAAATTATTATCCCTCATAAAATCCTCCAAGGCCAGCTTCAAGAGAAAAATTGCACAGGACACTAAAGACAATCACAAGGCTTTCTTTAGCTATGTTAGGAACCTGGGATGCAACTCCCAGATATGCTCAGAGTTGATTATAAATGACAAAAAATACACTGAACCCACAGACATTGCCAACATCCTGGCAGACAGGTTCAGTGCAAACTTCTCCCCCCCTTCCCCCCCTAAAGAGCAAATATCTATCCCAGTAGAGTGCAGCCTCCCTAACATCTCAGATGCTCAGGTGAAGGCTGCCCTCTCCATGGCAAAAAACACTGCTTCAATGGGACAAGATTGTGTCCCAGGTTGCGTCCTACATGAACTCCAAGAAGAACTAAACCCTCACGCAAAACTGCTGTACAATCTCAGCCTCACTACGGGATATGTACCCAAAGAATGGCGTACAGCAACAGTGGTCTCGCTCCACAAAGGTGGCACCTCAACGGACCCTGATAACTATCGTCCCATAAGCCTGACTAGCCTTATCTGTAAGGCCATAGAGAGGATCATCATGGAACTCATAAACAAAGACATTGGGGACCTACAGACACTGGATCCTACTCAGTTCGGCATTGTCAAGGGCAGATCCTGCCTCTTGTACCTGGTCGACTTCTTCTAAACAGTCACCAAGGCCATAGATGAAGGGAAGGAAGTCCACACAGCCTATCTGGACCTCGCAAAGGCATTTGACACAATAGGCATCATAGATAAGCTATCCAGCTTAAACATAAACCCCTATGTCACAAGATGGGTTGCTAACTGGCTCAAAGACAGAACACACAGAGTCAGAATTGCCGGAATCATGTCAGACTCAAAACCAGTTACAAGTGGTGTCCCACAAGGCTCGGTCCTGGGACCTCTCTTCTTCGGCATATACTTTTCCGAGATACAGGCCAGCATGGGAGGACTATGGCTGACCAAGTTCGCAGATGACTGCAAACTGGGCGCCATAACTGACTCTCCAGCTGACATGAACATCCTTCAAAAAGGTCTCACAGAGACAGATAACTGGTGCCAGAGCCATGGTCTAAAGCTAAATGCCAAGAAGTGTATAGTCATACCCTTTGGCAAAAACAAAGTGCCCACCAATTGCCACATAGGTGGTAACCCATTAAATACAGAAGAAGTAATTAGGGATCTGGGGACCCAAGTTGATAGCAATCTCTCCTTTGACAACTGAATTGCCAAAGTGGTTAGAAAGACCTTCTACATAGCCCACTTTATCATGAAAGGATTCACATCTAGATCAAGGGAGGTAATAGTGCCCCCTTATTCATCCCTTATCAGGCCCATCATAGAATACAATGCCCCTTTTGGGATGTACCTTAGCCGACACTTGCAACAGCTAGAAAGACCCCAAAAGTACCTCACAAAGAGGATCAAGGGACTCAAACAGATGCCATATGCTGCCAGGTTAAAGAAACTCCAGCTTTACTCAGTCGCATACCGCCTACTTCAAGGCGATCTATGCCTGACATACAAAGCTATGTCCAACCCAGAATTAATGGACATGCTCCACCTCAGAAAATCTAAATCCCTTAGAACCACGCGCTCGAGGGACTTGAACCTCAGCGCAGAAATAAATAGAACTTGCTGGTGGGACAGATTCATAACCCATCAGCTCCCTTCGCTTTGGAATAAAATCCCAGTTCATGTTAGGCAGAGCACCTCACTGACTCTCTTCAAGAGGAATCTTGATGAGTGGATGGGAGATCTTAGGTTTACCTCGGAGATTACTTCTGTGTCACTGCTAGACAGAGGCACAGTAAACTAACCTTAATAAAGGGCACAGCAAACTCAAATCTAAGGGTGGCGAAAGCCAAACACACTCGGGCTAAGCTTATAAATGCCCCAGGGCAGATAGCCTAGTATGAACCTATGAACCTATGAACCTATGAACATGAAAAAGTACAAAAAGATTTTAAACTCTTGTAGTATTTATTCTTAATGTTATCTATTTATTGTGCTTGTCTGATATGCTGAAGTAGTGAAAGGGCTCACATAGGTGATAAACTGTTTGTAATATCTTCAGTGATATTTTCACACTAACTGCTGCCTGGAGATTTTCTTATCAGGACAAATTTAAATAATTTACACAGTCATAATTCAACACAATCTACGCATAACAGATGAGCTGTACTCAAGTGATCAGAACCACATCAGTACCGGGATTCAATAAACTCCATATAGGTTTTGCTCATGGCCAGCACAAAGCTTAAGTGATTGTGTGATGGTGCACAGTGCACAGCAGTGTGCAATGCATATTAATGAGGAGCTGCATGCCTTAACTGCATTTCAATGTTCATAACAGTGTTTGTAAATCCAGTAACTCCAAAAAGTAAATGTAAAAATGGGTAAAATAAAGCACTGAAAACTACTGCAAGGAACTGTTTCTTTATTATGCAAGCTAAAACTTTTGCCAACAGGCTTCTTCAGGCAATCACTCATAAAAGCTAACCATTAAACATATATAAAAATCATCATCAAATCACATTTATGTATTTATTTATTTATCTTACATTTGGTTACAGGGAAAGTCCTGATGGACACAAGTCCTTTTTCAGTGGAGGTCCAGGGAGAAATGTTCCACATGTAACAAAACACATACAGCATGAGTATAATAGAGTACAATTTCACAGGTACAGAAGCATAGCGTTTCATCTTTTACATCATTTCCCAGATACAGAGCATGATACATTACATAATACATCATAACCATAGTGGTAGTCATCAAAAATTGATATCACTTGTAATTAGGTGAGTTAAGAGATGCTATTTAGTTTGAAGGGTGAAACTGTATATGTAATGCTGTTAAGATGGCTTAGGATGCACTTTGCTGTTGGAAGGGTGACACACTTAAGGTTGTATAGTTATATGACAAATAGTGATGATGGTGTAGCTGAGATAAAGAGGATACTCTGGGATTGAGGCTTAGGACAAGGATGAATAGTAGAAAGGAAGAGAAAGAGTTTCAGGCTGAAGGGAAGATAACTGCCTGATAGGAAGGTAGGAGAGGTAACCCTGTGTGAGCTGAGGTTTAGCCTGGAGAGTAGCAGTTACATATCCAGTTGGCTTGTAAGTGTGATTTTAGGGATTGTTTGAATTTGGTTAAGGAGGAGATTGCAGTTAAGTTAGTGGGCAAAGTGTTTCACTCTTTTGTCTATGAAATTTGAGTATAGGGAAGATTCTGCAGAGTTGTTGGGTTTAGTGACTTGAAAGAGAAGTTTGTTATTAGAGCTAAGACCCTAGTACTGGAATAGGGATGTATTAGGTTTTGTACTGCAGGGGTTTTCTCTGGGTGGTAAAGTATTTTATGGGCTAATATGAGCTGGTTATAGAGAAGTTGGGGGAGTTCGAGCTTTGTAGGACTGAGCAGTGGTGTGTGAGATGAGGGCTATTGGAGGTGAGTTTTGCAGTTTTGTTATAGTAGGTTTCAAGTTTATTAATATCTGATTTTCTAAGATTAGTGAGGATAGGGGAGGTATATAGGAGTGTGGACAGGAGGTGAGTTTGTGCAGTTTTTGCCTTGATGCTGTTTGTGAGGAATTGCCTGTTTCTATATAGTCCTCCAAGTTGTGCATGTACTTTTTTAATGATGAGTGAAATGTGATTGTCAAATCTGAGGTTGCAGTCTAAATCAACTCCAAGAAGTTTGGTTAAATCAACTCCAAGAAGTTTGGTGTGGGTGACAGGAGAGATAGTGGTTTTGTTGTGGGATTTGATAATGAAAGTGAGTGCATGAGTATTGAGGTTTAGTATTAGTTGAGAGTTGGTAAGCCATTCTTCTACAGAGAGGAAAGGTGCCTGTGTTATTGGTTGAAGTTCTTGGAGAGAAGGAGAGGAACAGATTAATGTTGAGTCATCAGCGTACTGGACAACTGAAGAATGCAGATAAGAGGAGTGGAAGCTGTTCATAATAATAGAAAAGAGTAAAGGACCAAGGATGGAGCCTTGGTGAATGCCTAGTATAACTGGTAAAAGAGGAGAAAGTTCAGGCTTCTACTGCACTGCTTGCTGCCTGTTTGTTAAATAGCTTTGAAACCAGGTAATGGTGGATCTGCTGAGGTTCAGTTCAGAAAGGGATGAAATGAGTTTGCTGTGGTTAACTATATCAAGTGCCTTAGAGAGGTCAAGAAAGATAGTGGGCACAAAGTTACCATTATTTCTGTGTTTATTGACTGTATGTGTGAATTACTTAAGGGATGTTGTGGTGCTATGGTATGGCCTGAAGCCATGTTGAGTGTTAGTGAGTGGGATATGGGTGGTAAGGTAATTCATAATTTGTGAGTGAAAACACCTTTTCCATATTTTGGACAGGGGTGAGAGTATGGCTATGGGACAATGGTTGGTCAGGTCTTTTGAGCTATGTCCTTTATGGATTTGAATAATATGAGACACTTTCCAGATGTCTCCAACTTGATTTTCAGATATGGAGCAGTTGATAAGGATAGATACTGGTTATGCAATAGCATCAACAGGTATTTTTAAGAATTCATGTGGGAGTTTGTCAGCAGCTAAGGTGATGAGTTTTAATTTCTTGAGGTGTTTTTTAATTGTGTATGTAAGGACAGGATGGAAGGTAAAGCCATTGCTGTTAGTAAGGAGTTCCAGAGCTGGGTTAGAAGAAGAACAGTTTTGGGAGTTTGCAAGTCTAAGAACTTGAATCAGTGAAGAATATGTTGAATTGAGTGGAAACATTAAGTGTGTTATCTGTTAAGGTTGGAGAGAGAGTGGTAGATTTACCGGGGTGGAGTATATTGTTAATTGCTAACCAAAATTGTTTGGGATTGTTTTGATGTTTGGCTCCAATTAATTAATTGAACTTGTTCATGTAGGTATTCAAGCATTGGTTTTAAAGTGAAACCACCATGGTATGTGTGCTCTCATTCTAAGTATCCAGTGCGTCTCCTCATTTTCTGTTAAAAGTTTAGCATCACCCCCATGCAATGGTGAATAAATTACTTTTAAAATCATAAACTTAAAACTATGATTGCTCCTCTTGTTTAAAATATGCTTATGCAGGGCATTAGTAATAACTTTACGTCTTATATCACAAAGATGGTCACTTATTCCCTCTTTAAATTTCCTATTCGACATGCCTATATAATAACTATCACAGGCTTTACACTTGGCCATGTATACAATATTCTGAGTATTAAAATTCCCATAAACCTGTAAGATGAAATCCAGGCCTGTAACAGGGTGTTTAGAAGACTTATGTATATGTATATATAAACTTGCAATAAATACAATCATTGCATTTCAATGTGCCCTGCTTATTACCTATGACATTAAAATAATATTTTGGCTATTCCTTGTAACATAAGGTTTGTTTAAGTGTAGTACATTGTTTATATGCAAACCTTAGTTTATCTGATATTAAATATTTTAACTCAGGTATATCTTGCAAAGTAAATCAGTGTTTATTAATAATCTGTTTCACCATAGGGGCATTCTTATTGAATGTCAGCATACAACTGATGCTTTTCTTATGAACACTTTTCATGAATCCTGTCATATCAGCATGATAAAAAGCTGGTTGGGCAATATTAACCTATTGTTGACTGACATACTCACAAGCTGTCACAGTTTCTCTTTCAAAGTAACCACACTCATAAAAGTCCTTAGCCATGGTATCCAGTTGTTTAACCATGTTGGAATCAAGAGTATTCAGTTTAGCTGTTCTATATATCTGATTCTTAGCAATATGTTTAAATGTAGATGGTGGGTGCATACTTGTACAGTGCAGATAGCTATTTATTTTCACAGATTTCCTACATAATTCAGTTTCAATATTCCCAGCTGCATCCTTAGGTAACACTACATTCAAAAATGTAATCCTGCTTGATGAAATCTCATATTTACATTTCAGAAAAGTAGTCGTATTTGACATACAGTATATGCAAAAAAAATTTCAAAACGTAACTAATCTCCATTCTAAACAACAAACAAATCATCTACAATCCTCTTGTAGAAGCCTATATGATGTTGAAATTGATTTTGTGATTTTAAAAGTAATTTATTCGCCATTGCATGGGGGTGATGTTAAACTTTTAACAGAAAATGAGGAGATGCATTGGATACCGAGAATGAGAGAACATATGCCATTAGGTATAAGTGTTACTTTAACTTTAAAACCAATACTTAAATACCTACATGAACAAGTTTAATTAAGTGGAGTCATGTGATTTGGTGATGATTTTTATATATGCTTAATGGTTGTCTTGTATGAGTGATTGCCTGAAAAAACCTGTTGGTGAAAGTTTTAGCTTGCATAATAAATAAATGGGGGTCTATATCATATGAGCGAATAGGAAAAACCACGAACGCTCACAATCTCGAAAGTACCGGACCTCTATTGTGGGGGGCTGTGCTCCCCCCTGCTAAATATTTATTCCAACTATGAGATCGCACTACAGTGAGGAAAGGGTAAATATTCTTTTCTTCGCTGTACCACAATCATAGAAAAAGCACTTTGAGGTTCGGTACTTTCGAGAGCATGAGCATTCGCGGTTTTTCCTATTCGCTCATATGATATAGACACAAGAGATGGTTCCTTGTAGTGGTTTCCAGTGCTTTATTTTGCCTGTTCACAACAGTGTTGCTGGCCATGAAACCTCATAAGTGAATATGGATAGCAATTCCATTTAAAAGAGAGCATCTATGGTGCACAGATTTGCAGGGAATGCCACAATGATCACGAGGGCTTTACATATAGTGAAACATTTCAGTGAACATGGATAGCAATTCGGTGTAAGGAAGATCACCTAAAGTATGTCAGTTTATGAGCAATGCCACAAAGATCACCAGGGGTTTACAAGTAGTTGTCATTGTGTTAGTTCAACACATCTGCACAGAGGCCAACTTAATGAGAGGACAAATAACCAGTAGTAGGGACATATTTGGCATAGATGTCACATATAAATATGTTAGCATGTAACACTCACAACCTCTTAGAGTGAAAAATGTGGACAAAGTCATAGTAATGGGTGATAAAGAGCCAGAAATAGGGACAGATCTTTAATAGTGCACTGACAAACTTAGGAAGTTGGTAAAATATATAGGTTGTACATTAGCATGAACTTTCTGAAGAGCATGAAGTTTGAAGCTCAAATGTCAGTATTCAGTTTCACTGCTCTCTGCAATGACATGCCAGTGATTTGCTAGGAAAAGAAATGTTATGAGGCAAATATCGCAAATAAGAGACAACAAAATGGACATTCTGCACAGATCAGGACAGTTGAGAGGTATGCACTCAAATGTATGCAATATTGAGTCACATCAGTCCAGAGATAATCCCAGTGATATGGCAGGGAGCCTCATATTTTTTAACGAAAACATCTGGACATCCTAGGAATATCTGGACAGTTGAGAGGTATGAATGTAAAGTATATGGTCCAAACACAGTACAGAACAGTGTACCTACAGTGCAGAGTATTGTGATATCCCATTCCTGGCATTCTGTACTGAAGCTGTGTTAATTATCTGTAACAGGACATGGGACTGCCATGTAACATGATCACCCAGGGAAAGTGTATGTATCGAATAGGGAGACACAGATAAATTGTGGGATGAACACAGGGAAGGAGTACAGGTGAAGCTCTCACATGTACAGTAGAAGAGGGCATGTCAATGGAAGATGGTTGTAGCAGCATCGCCAAGCACACATCTAAATGGTACAGTATGGAATGTACAGTGAAAATGTGTTGTCTGTGACTGTCACACAAGGTGACATAACACTGGGGAGGATATCAGTGTGAGATAAGCATCCTTACATGAATAATGCAGAGGACATCTGTGATGATGTGAGGTATTACCAGCTGTACCAGGAGAAGTAAAGCAGTGCATGTGTGACCTATACCAACATGGCTGGCAGAACTTTTGTAAATAGTCTTGTGTCATTTAACATCACATTGATTTGTGCAGATGCTTGTACTGTAAATGTATTTGTGAAAGTCACTTATGTTAAAAATGCTGCAACAGAATCTTAATAATTGAGTTTTGAATGTGAATTGTGGCAGACTCAGGTGACTAGATGTGATGTCATTCTATAACCAGCTGAAGGACAGAATTCTGGCAGCAGCAGTTTGTTGTCTGTTTTTGTTTTTGTTTTGAATCTGATATAAAAGATCTATGTCAATTATGACAGTTTGGTTGTTCACTTGTTTTACAGTTCATTCAGTGTGTGTACTATCTTATCTTGCCTTGTGAAAGTGAGCATCTCAACAGTACATTTTGCCTTGCGATACTAAGTTAGCTAACTAGGGACAGTTTCTCTTTAGTTCAGTTAGGAAAAGTACAGTGAGATTAGTTTAGCATTATTTCTTTTTCTGCATCTGTGAGATTCTATCCCACTGTTTTATTTTTATATTTCCTGTGACTGAAATCTCTGTTGTTTATTGTAACTAAATATTAAGTATTTTCCTGTTTTCTATTTTATTATCCATTATTGTATATTTTTATACCATTTCATTGTGGCTGGATTTTTGAGAATATTTTTAACATCCGCTGCGGACTTGTGCTTATTTTAGTGAGAGTGTGGCTATTCCGGTAAGCCTTATTGCTTTTTTTCACAGTCTACCATTTATATCAGTATAATTGTTTACCTTTTGTAAGATCCTTAGAGTATTTCACTGGTGGCAGTAATCTACTTTATAGTCTGGAGAGAGGGGACCCAACTGGTGAATCTGTGTCAGCCTTTTGCAGGTGTGTGTGTGTGTGTGTGTGTGTGTGTGTGTGTGTGTGTGTGTGTGTGTGTGTGTGTGTGTGTGTGTGTGTGTGTGTTTGAAAATTAGATATTCAAATGCGTGTCAGATTCATCAATAGTAAAATACCCCCTTTGATATGTATCTAACCTGGCATGACCAATAATTATAATGCCCACAGAGGTTCCTCATTAAAAGAATATAGAGTGTAAGTAAAATGTCCTATGCAGACTGATTCAAGGTCCTATCCTTGTTTTCTGTCACCTACAGGCTTTGGAGGGGAGATATATGCCTGGCATACAGGACATTGTCAGACCCCACTCTGATGGACCTCTTGCATATCCACAAAACAAATAAACAGCACCAGAATCACCTGTTCTAAACTTAAACCTTGCCTGTGATATAAATAGGTACTGGAGAGAAAGGTATGTATCCCAGAGACTACCCAGTCTCTGGAACAGGCTCCCCATCCATGTGAAGCAGAGTTCCTCCCTAACCAAATTCAAGTGTAACTTGGACAATTGGATGTGGAACAGGAAATTCATCCCTGTTTTAGCACCTAGGTCTCCAATGAACACAGGCAACCTGTAAATGGTTCAACTCCCAGGCTCCTACTTTTAAATGTTTCATCTCCTAATCTCCTGTTTACACTTATCAAGGGAATCAGAACTTGTGAGAGATTTGTGATGCATGACTAGGCTTAAAAGTGCCTTCTGGTCTTTAGCCTTGTAAACACCTATGGACCCATTGCTGTTCCACACCATCAGCCAGTCATGTATATTCCCCAGAAAGAATATATAGGTATAGCCAATAAGCTGTGTGACAGCAAACTGTGACAAAGGTGGTACACTTCAGTTACACATCACTGAAAGATGTGTAGGGAGGTACATGAAGAAGGGTGTATTGTACACAGTTATTGGTGTAATGAATTCTGGGAACCATGAAGTTCTTATGATCTCTGATGTGCATGTCCTTCACATACCCAGTACTTGTGTTGCATTCAAGGGAGTAGTCAGCACTGTGACCACATGCTGGTGGATGTACCACTTATACTCTACCCCAGCACACAGGTCATATACCTATAGATCTGATTATAGGATGTGATACCCACATTATACTTAGGTAGTGTGTCTCTTTCCTGATTCAAGAAATCTTTCCAAGTGTCTCATCAATGTATATGCTGTCATGCCTGTAGCAGCAGTCTCTGGTATGTGTCGATACCATCTGTATTATACTACTATTACAGTTGGAGTCATTGATTGCACACAAGCTGTAGTACTTTAGGCAGTTGTTTGGACACAACATGTGAATGCCATTTGTGATGTCAATCACTAAATCAATAGGCAGGAAAGGGCCTAGCAGACACCCCTGATGTACCAACCTGATCACTGGACCTGACATATATGTCACGTCACACATTTCAACATAGTGAGATGCCACGTATGCCATACAGTGGTCTACCCATTTGGTGATATAGCTGTTTATGGCCACATATGACAGTGTTGATTCAATAACTCACTGTGGATTATTGTCAAATGTCTTGACCTGCTCAAGTTTCACCCATTGATAATGTCATCATCATGCATGCCCTGAATGACCTCTTTGGGAGCATCTTTCAGATGAAACAGACCTGGTATAGCAGCAATGACTCACACAGGTCTGTTGCACACACCTGGAATATTACTAGTGTACATGTAGAGGAGGTCCATAATGACATGTTGGTCTACCTCACAATTGAGGAGTCAGGATTTCTATATATCCATGCATAAGGTGCTGTCCCCACAATTCAGGTGGATGCATGTCGATGTACACCCTTGTATGGGAATACAGGCTGTATGAAGGGTGTGTTGAACTGTGTATTCAACAGTATCAGGAAGGTGTATGTGCTGGGGCATGCCATAGGTGATCTGAGATGTTGTCACAGCACATTGATTCTGTTTTATAGACCTGGAAGAAGGTAAGACAGTGCATACTACCTACTGTGATCTAGCTTAGGATTTTGACATAATCACATCCTCAGGTATCATTGAGAAAAACTCCAAGGAGGAATTAAACCTTACATCAGTCACTGGGTAAACTTTTGGCTCACTGACACAACACATCATTTGAAAGTTGGTGAATCAACCTGTACCAGTAGAGCTGTCACCATTGGCAAATCCCAGGGATCTATACCTGGCCCTTCACTGTTTGAATTGTATTTTTCAACAGTTAAAGCTAAAGTATATGGTCTTTGCCTTACCAAGTTTGCTGATTCTTGCATTGGGTGCTATCACTGAGTTCACCAATGGTGATAACATAGTACAGGAGGAGCTAACATATGCATCTGGCTGGTGACAAAAGCAAGAGAAATCTTGATGAGTGGATGGGAAATTAAAAATTCACCCCAGGGATCACTCCAGTGGCTGTACTCGACAGAGGCACTGGGAACTAAGGTCGGGTGGCACAATGCCAGGGTAATCCTATTGGCTAGGCTTGTAAAAGCTCCAGGACCATTAGCCTAGTACACATCTATGAACCTATGACATCAGCAGGCCATGTGGAGACAAGAGGTTGGGAGGCCTGTATGAAATTTATGTGCAACCTTGAGCAAGTATCAAAACACTGGCTATGTAATTGTAGGATACACACATCTACTCTGCTGTCTAGACACACACACACACACACACACACACACACACACACACACACACACACACACACACACACACACACACAGTTGCCTGCAGTGAGAACAGAAACTCTACCTATCCAAGAATACAGACTACACAACATAGTACTTAATGCAAACACAGCAGCTCAAGTCTGATTTAGATAGGAGTACAGGTGAACTTATAGTAGATGACATCAACAAGCCATCTGATTGGCAACAGGTTTTGAGGCCTGCATAGGCACATAGCTTCATAGGTTCTTATGAGGCTACTAGCCTAATAGCACTAGGGTCTTTAGAAGCCTAGCTGTGTAAAAACACAATTAGCAAAGCATGTATGTAAGTGGCACCAACTTGCCCTGTCCATGAGGGACATAGGTGCCAGCCCAGAGGTGACCTTACAATCACCCAACCAGTAGTCAAGATTGCACTTGAACAGGGTTATTGAGGAGCACTGCTTTACATGCAGTGGGAGCCTATTATAGAGCAGTGTGAAATGCTGTTGGATATGTCTCTCCCCAGCATGTTATTTTATGTCACAGGCTAGGGTGAAAACCTTGGGGCAAATTATAGTTGTCCCATTTGAATTGCACATGTCCATTTTTTGCAGAAGGCCAAGGTCTGAGACTACTCTGCAGGTCAGCCATAGGTCACCTCTCAGCAGCCTGCATGATAAGGAGTACAGTGACAGGTATGTCCGTCTTTCCATGTCTATCATGTTTGGAGGCCTGGGATTCTCCAAGGCACAACCCTATATTCTCTCCAGTTGTTGCGGGTGGCTGTTGAGGTATAGAGAGATGTAAGTATTGCACTCCTTTATTGGTGAGATAAGGGTAGAGTACACCAGAGATATGACTATCCTGGTCCTGGATGTAATGTCCATAAGTATGATGTTTGCAATGCAGATTGTGTGCCATTACTATGGGTACATAATGATGAAAGTGTAGATTGCTATCAACATGTGTTGCTAAGTCCCATAACACTGTGTTTGAGCTTTGAGGGGTCCTATGTATATCATAATTATCAGGGGTGCCTCACTGACAAAGAGTCACTGTATGATTAAAGTTCAGTCTGTGAGTTTGTTGCCAATCATCAGTCTGTGTTAGTCCCTACTGTAATATGTTACTATCATTGGTGTACTCTGTATGCGTGCATCCAGTTAGCAATCATCTGCAAATTTGGTAAACCACAGGCCATATACTGTTGCCTGTGCTTCAGGGAAGTATTTCCCAAACAGCTGAGGGCCCAGCACAGATCCTTGTGGTATTCCACTGATGAGTGGGCTAGTGGTGGAGGTGCAGTCCCCAACTTTGAGAGTGTGTGTTCTGTTGTTGAGTCAGTTGGCTCTCCATCTAGTACTGTATGGCTTAATTCCTAGCTGGGAGATCTTCACTATGAGACATGAATAGGGATAGTGTCAAAGGCCTTGGATAACTCAACATGGATGGTATGTCTTGCTACCCCTCATCCAGGTCTTTGGGGTCAGTATCCAAGAAGTCTTCAATGGTCAATAAGCAAGATCTACCCTTTCCAAACCCAAAATGGGTAGGGTCAAATGTATTGATCACCTCTGTCCTCGTGGGGATGGTCCATGCTTATTACTGCAGTAGCCATGCAGGTAAGGCTTTTATGAGCATGGGTCAGTAGCTGTATTTATGAATGTTATCGGATTGATGTGCATTGCACAGCACACAACATTTGATATTACATTTTGTAGTGTGGTTGATATATGTGTGGAAAAAGTACTGAGACCCCAGGGTTGTAGTGCTTGGGGGGGTGGATTTATTTTAAATATATGACATGCAATTAAATAGGGCCCTCAGTTTGTAATGTTTCTAGATGCACTTTCATGTCACACAAAGGAAGTGGACTATAAACAACAGAAACACAGCATAATATATATATATTTACATAGACTGAAGAGCAGCAAGTTTGTGCGATGGTTAGCAAAGTGTACTGCTAAGCACTGCACAAATTCAAGCAGGATTGCTAACGTCTAATACTTAGTAGTGAGTCTGTAGAATACAACTGCTACTTAAGTGATTCTGTGGCAGCAGGTATTAATGCAGTGATACATTCCTTTTGGAGCCAGATGGTACTGGGTTGGACTACAGCTGTATCTAATACTTTTTACTACTTTTGCTTTACTGTTGGTGCACTTTGGCATGAGAGATGCACCATTTTGCAATAATACATTAAAAAAAATAAGTGATGGTGACAGGACAGTGGTGAAATGGGGATGCTAAAGTCTAACAGTTACTATTGAGTCTCTGGAATACACCTGCTACTTAACTGACTTTGTGTCAGCATGTTTTAATGCAGTTAATGCAGTAATACATTCATTTTTGGTGCCAGGTGGTACTGGGTGTGAATACAACTGAATCTAACACTATTAAGTACTTTTGTATTGTTGTTGCTGCATGTTGGTGTGCAAAGTGCACCATCCCACAATAAGGACAGTGATGAAATGGGAAACAAGCAGGGGGAAGAACAAATGGAAAGCAATACAGGAATGTGGAGCAGGGAGGTAGGAAAGAACAATAGCTATTCATTTCTTCAACCGTAAAAGCTGACAATATATGCAGAATATTAGCTGAATTTGGACTGTCTCCTCCAGAGAGAGGTTTGACCACAACACAATCATGCTGTATAGCCAAATTGTCTGAATCCAGTTTGTCAAGAAGATACATGTGCAAAATGTAGAGCTATGTATGGGATGATTTTTTTTTTTTTTGTGGAACAGGTGTGAAGAAAGAGAGAGGAATGTTGGGGAAGGGATGTAGGTATGTCAGATTCTGGTAAAGTAGGTAGGTGAGGAAGCAATTGCAGACAGACATAACAAATAAGACAAGTCATGGATGGGGTGAGGGTGTGGACATCCAGGACCCATGGACATCAAGCTGGTTGTTTTGACAGTGAGAATGGAGTCCTCACCCACAGGACTGTCATCACTGTCAACTTACTTCACCAGTGGCTAGAGCACTTGATTTGTCATCCTCCTACTGTCCCTATGTAAAATGAGGGAGGGCAGCCCCTCCATCTGGCATTGGTGTGCACCAACACTGCATCACACAACCATACACACCATCCATGGCAGTTCAGTGCAGGTGATAATCTCACCACTCCTGCCACTGCTCCCAAAAGGAACCACTGGCCTTTTTCCATGGCAGTTAGTGCAGGGGCGGCGGAGGTGGTGCTGCCAGTCTGGCTCCCAGATGTGTTGGGCAACAGTGTCATGGCTGGTGGACTGGGGGTGGGTAAGCCTGTGGGGAAGGCCTACCCCACTGTACTATCAAGCATTTTGTGATGTGGCACACATGGCTGGCATGGACACATTTTAATGACACATAATAAAATAAAACATCAACAATAAAGAGGAGATAAGGGTTGGGGGTGAGAAAAAAGATTAGTGCCTTCATATGTAACATACAATGCATTAAAACAATTATTTGACTCTATTATGTTAACCTTTACTCTTAAGACTAGCACCCTAACAGATAACTTATTACTTTTAAGACTAGCAGCTCCCAGCAGATGCACACTATACTACACACTGCAGCAAGTACTCCTTTACACGTGCATATATTGCACATATGCGTGTTCCAATTATCCAGTTTACAGTTTACAGGAGGGCATGTGTGCCACTGGTATAGAGCTTTTACTTTAAACCTTTAAGTTACACATAACTGAAGATTTAACAGTTATGGCATAGTTGGGAAGTGTGGTACTTGAACCCACAAGCTCTGACTAAAGTCTAATATTGTACTACTGGTTTGAGCTATATATTGATGTATGCATACTTGCTTTTACAGTTGGAATATGCATGTTCAATTTGATGCTACTGTACAGAATACCAAATGAGCTATCTTTATTTGTGCTACAGACTAAAGTAGGAATACTTGCTTTTACAGTTGAGATATGCTTGGTCATTTTGATACAACTGTATAAAATACCAAAAAAGCTATATTTAACTTTTAATGCTACAATAACAATACTCTTCTGCTGCATAAATACCACATGCCTCCCTCATATTTGCCAATCTAATGTCATGCGTCCTAACATTGTGCTCTTTCTCCATGGCAGCTGTGGAAAAAATAGAATAGAATACCATTATGTATACCAGTCTTGCCTATAGCTTTTAAGTCTTACAAGTAATCTCTGTAGTTGATACCTACACATGTGTGGATGTCCTCCATCCTAAATTCCTTGATCCAATCATCAAGAGTACCCCTCTTCCTCCGATGTAGGTCACTAAAGTGGTGCTTGCATTGGTTAGCAGTGCAGGGGGATACTGGTGGCACTGGTCACAGCCCTGGCCAGACTACCCCAAGCCTCTGACTTATAATGGGGCCCAGAATAGTCCCTCTGCAGCAACCTGGCACTGTGGTGTTTCACTAGGAGTCCAAAAAAATCTGGACACCCAATCTCTGAGCCCTAAATCTCACACCCTCTACACGAACACCTGACATGTCTATGATGGATCAAGAGCAATGGAGAATGATGGTTTCCACCAATTCCAGTTATTGCATTTACTGGGAATGGGCACACTGTTTGAAAATGTTGCGCATCTCACACAATCGCACAAACACAGTGTTTTGGGTGTGCGATGGCAAACGATGAGTAAAAGTGACAAGCAATGCTATTTCAGGATTATTTGATGTACAGGTACTTATATAAGTGTGTTAATCACATGTGAAGGCCATGCCAGTCCAGAGAGCAGAAATATACTTACAGGAATATAGTACACAGTATGCCCACAGTCATACGTTTGATAATAAATGTGATACATAGATAAATAAAGAAACAAATTAAATGATATTAGTGTCTCAGCCTACATACATGTAATTAATATAAGCTACAATATGTCAAGTGTTATAAGTGAGGTTGACTATAATGGGAAGTGAAACAATAAAAAAAGAAGTGCAGCAACAGAAAAAGTGTATGGAATATGCTGTATTTGAACCCAGGACCATGTGTACAGTAGTCCTACAATTACACATATTGCCACAACAAGGTTAAGAAAAAAATTGTCTGTGTTGCAGTTCATTGTTATAAACTGCAGTGTTTCAACAGTAAAATAAAGTTTACACATCCTATACTAGAATGCATGACAATCTATACTTCAGTCTTACACTTACCCCTGCTGCCACTGGATTAGGTATATGATATTGCCTATTTTACTATTCATTCTTATGGTCTCACTGTTAACTGCCACACAGCATTACATAGTGGGTTTGCACAATGTCCAATAGTATTAATTGAGTGCATCCAGTTTCTATTTTTGGCTGGCTGGATCCTCTCTGCTCCTGGACTTCAATTTGTACACTGCTGCACTTCTTGCACAACAGATAAATACAGTCAACCCTGACATTCATTTTCCTTTGTTTACCATGTTTGCGTTGAGTGGTGCAGCATGCAAACATGGGGAAAAAAAGAGAAAGAAAAAAATGATTTGAACCCACCACCACTTGGCTCCAAAAAAAAAAAAAGTATTAATGCATTAACACATGCTGCCATAGAGTCAGTTAAGTAGCTGGTGCATTTCATAGTCTCAGTAGTAACTATAAGGCTTTAGCAATGCAGTTCATGTTAAGCAATGCACAAACAGGTGTATCTTGCATGTGTATACACTTTGCTAATTGTTACACAAAGGAAAACTACATATTATTAAGTATTACTCCTTTTATTGTCCATTTCTTGTGTATGACACATCGTTATATGTGGAAAAATTAAAAAAAAATGAAGGCCCTATCTCACAGTATGTCACATATTTGTAATACAGCTGTGTTGCTCCCCCCACCCCCAAGCACTGCAACCCTGGTGTCTCAGTACATTTTCCACACATATATCACCTACACTATATAAAGTAATAACAAATGTTGTGTCATATGCAATGCACATCAATCTGTTAACAAGCAGAACTACAACTATTAACTCATAAGCCTAACAAGCCTTATTTGCAAGGCTAGGGAAGGGAAGGGATCAGCGTGGACCTTATCCACAAGGATACAGTTGGCCATCAGCACACTTGAGTTGACCCATGTTGCCTTTGTCAAGGATAGATCTTGCCTATTGAACCTCATGAACTTCTTTGATACTGACCCCGATGACCTGAATGACAGATAACACAACATACTGCCTATGTTCAATTATCCAAGGCCTTTGACAATATCCCACATTCATGTCTCATATTGAAAATGTCCTATCTGTGAATTAAGCCCTACAGTACTAGCTGGATACACAGCTGGCTCACCAGTAGAATACGCACTCTCATAGTCGGGACTGCATCTCCACCACTAGCCCACTCACCAATGGAATACCACACGGATCTGTGCTGGGCCATCAACTGTGTGGAAACTATTTCCCTGAAGTGCAGCCAGTGATAGGTGACCTGTGGTTTACCACGTTTGCAGATAACTGTTAATTGGACATACTCGTATAGATTCCCCTGATGATGGTAACATCACAGAAAGGACTGACAGAGACAAATGATTGGTACCAAATGCATAGACTACACCTCACAGCAAACAATACCTCATTGTTTCCTTTCACAATGAAGTACACCTGCTAATTATGATATACATAGCACCCCTCTCAGCTCAAACATAGTGTTGTGAGACCTGTAAAGACATGTTCATAGCAATCTACACATTCGACATTGCGCACATCATAAATATTGACATTACATCCAAGACCAGGGAGGTCATGGCTCTGTTGTACTCTTACCACATGAAACTACTTCTTGAGTACAAGGCTACCTTCTGTCGCTACCACACCAGACAACTGCAGCAATTGGAAAAAGTGGAGGTTTGTGACTGGGAGAATGCAGGTCCTCCAAACATCACATACATGGAAAGACTACAAGACCCATCACTGTACTCAGTTTCCTGCAAGCTGCTGAGAAGTGACCTATGCCTGACCTACACAGAAGTCTCAGCCCCTGCCCTACTGGAAATGCTAGATATCTGAAAATCAAATGGGACAGGAATAACTTGCCCCAGGGTTCTCAACCTAGCCTGTGACATAAACAGGACATGACGGGAGACAGATATACCCCCCCAGTGACTCACTCCTCTGTTATAGGATCCCACTGCATGTGAAACAGTGATCTTCAATGACCCTGTTCAAGTGCAACCTTCTCTACTGGTTGGGTGATTATAAAGTCACCTCTAGGGTGGCACCTAGGTCCCTCACAAACGGGCTCAGTTGTTGCTGCTCACAAAATTGCTCTGCTAGCAATGACCATCTAAATATGCTTAATAGAGGTACTTGTGTTTTTAGAAAGCTAGGCTTCTATTGCCTTATGTATACTGACAAAAATTACAAATTCAATATGTGAGAGATGCAACTATACAATGAATCTAGAATAAATGCTCTCTCTCTCAGGTAACAACAAACCAGGTATCAAACAGGTTGAAAACACATACACTTCACCTCCTCAGCAGCCCAAATGCACAACACATAACCCTACATATGCAAAGGCAGTCATCAGATGCTTGCCAAATGAAAAGAGACCTCACAAATGCAAACCTTCTGCACACATTGCAGTCCCAATGGAACCCACTAGACATAAAAAAAAAATATTTGTGTGTCAGCCATTAACCCCTCAAGACAAATCACCTGAAAATTAATGTCTTGGTCATAGGTGAATCCATAGTGAGACACACAGATGTCCCACTCACCAGGTTGTACAAGGAGAAAGTCACAGTCAGCTGCCAGTCAGTTGCCAGGATCTGCAAAGTCATGCACGCACACAAGTGTGTCAACATCAAGCACAGTTACACCTTTGTCATACTCCATGTTGAAGTTAATGACTTGAAACATACCTTACTGGACTATATGAAGAGAAATATGACAACTCCCAGATTATCTTTCCCAAACTGGTATGTTTGTAGCCCTAAGCAGCATTCTACCTTCACCCAAGGTGATGCCTCAATACAAACAAAAGAATTATCGACTTCAACAATTGGCTTAGCTGCTGGTGTCAGTCATGGGGGATCCAGTATTTCTCAGCTGGGGATAATAGGGTCAACAGATCATACTTCTTTGCCAGGGATGATCTTCATCTGTCACCTCTTACCATTTGGTTACTGGCAAAGGTACTTGCCTCCCCCAAACTGGCCTTTTTAGCAATGTCATAAGAACAAAATTTCTGACATAAATGTATTATCAAAAGGCAAACTCAAGAGGTTATGCTGCTTAATGCTAGGATTGTAAATCAGAAACTACAATAAATGGATGCACTACTTATCTGGGAAGATGTCAATGTTTGTGCAGTAACAGAGACATGGTTTAGAGCCGCAGAGATTACTCCAGCCAAGGAAGGTTATAATGCCTTCCACACATTCAGGCCACAAAATGAATGTGAAAGACACAAAGAAGGAGGTGCATCCATCATTGTGAAAGACAAATGCACTTCAAGACTGGTTAAGCCATACAAATCCAAAGAGTTACTCCAAGTCGAACTAACTGTAGGAAAGACACTATCTCCATATCATTGCTAGCTACAGGTCAACCAACATGAACCAAGAAAACCACACAGAGCCTTCCTGGACCTACTTGAGTCACTCATAATACAGCCAAACACCCTAGGTATGGGTGACTTTATCCTTCCATCGACTGGATACATATATGAGCTCAAACATGCTCTAAGGCTCCTGCACTTTATATACACAAATGCTTTAGAACAGATAATCCACAACCCCAAATAGGGATGGAATGTCGTTTACCTAGCACCACCCACATGGGAGATTACTGTGCCACCCCATGTGTGAGGCCCTCCCTGGTAAGGTTGGACCATAAATCAGTCATGTTCAGTGTAACAATCATACCTGACCCCCCCTCCCCCCAAGATCCAAATGGTTGAAAAGTTTCTCCAAAACAAACTATAGCTTCCTATGTGATCACATACATAGTTTCAAACCTCCTGCCACCACTGACAGTAAAACCCCCTATATGGAGGTGTACACAAATATCCTGTATACACAACAAAGATTAGTACTAGGCTAACTGCCCTTGCAAGCCATTTTAAGCCTAACCAATTACCCCTTGTGAGACTCAAACCCTGCACCATGTGTTTATAAGGCAAACACATTAACCATCAGGCCACGCTCTTCACAGCTTTACAATTAATAGATCTAGCCATATTAGAAAAGATCAAAACTTCCTCACAAAAAAAAAAAAAAACAATTCACCCTGGTGGGCAGCTGGCATAAATAGATTATACAACATGAGAAAGAAACTGATGTCCAAAATTAGACGGAACAGACTCAGCAGAAGAACACCTTCCATTGCTTGAACAAGCAAATGAGACATCTTGTAAAGTCCTCTACAGTTTATGAAACTAAATTAGCATCCATAGCTAAAGATGATCACAAGGCATTCTTTAGCTATGTCTGCAATGTAAATGAGAAGGCCAAGCTTTGCACCAAATTCATAGTGGACGGTATCAGTCATACTGAACCTGAGGACATCGCCAACCTATTGGCAGACAGGTTTGGTAAAAATTTCACACCCCTGTCTCCAGCAATCATATGCCAAAGCATACCTGTCACAAGTTCTATACTTATTATCACCAAAGAACAGGTCATAACCACACTCGCCAAGACCAAAAGCATGGCCTCTATGGGACCGGATAACATCCTAGGCTGCTTACTGAATAGTGTAAAAGCAAGAGTTAGTGGAACCACTGGGTACTCTCTTCAACCACAATCTAAGTACTGGCTTTGTCCCAGCAGTGTGGAAAACAGCAACGGTACTCATCTTGCACAGAAGGAGGTCCCTCAACCAATCCAGTGAACTATAGACCCATAAACCTGACAAGCCTTGCCTGTAAGGCCATGGAGAGAATCATCTTGGACCTTATCATCAAGGACATTGGTGACCTTCAAACTCTTGACCTGACCCAGTTTGGCTTCCTTAAGTGCAGATCATAGTGGAATTCTTCAAGAGTGTCACCAAAGCCCTGGATAAAGGCAAATCAGTGCATACTTCTATCTCAACTTGGCCAAGGGCTTTTATACATTCCCACACTCAAGCACACATGACAAACTCATCCCACTGGGGATTATCCCATACATCATAGAGTGCATACAGTCATACCTGGGGATTCCACCTCTACCAGAAGACATGTTATCAGTGGTGCTCCACAAGAGTCTGTGCTGGGTCTCCTACTTTTGGTAATCTACTTCTCAGAAGTTCAGGCAATGACAGATGGCCTGTGGGTCACAAAGTTCGATGACGACGGCAAACTGTGAGCAATCACTGAATCCACAAGTGATGTTAACATACTACAAAATGGGCTTACATAACATAAATGATTGTTGCCAAAGACACAGACTTAAACTTAACCCAAAAAGCATGTACTATTATCCCTTTCAGCAAAGGAGAGGTACCTGCAAATTACACTATTGATAATACTCCCCCCAAGTTCCAACACAATTGTGAAAGATTTGGGAATGCAGGTTGGAAGCAACATCAACTTTGATCATCGTGTATCTACAGTGGTAAAGAAGGCTTTTTACACTGCACACCTCATAAGTAAGGGCATAGCATCCAAGACTAAGGATGTTATCAATCCACTGTACTCATCCCTCATTAGGCCAGTAATAGAGTACAATGCTACCTTTTGCATGTACCTCGCCAGACACCTGCAGCAGCTGGAGAGATCTAAGAGGTTTCTCACAAAGAAAATCCTGACAGTTCAATGCATGACCTACATGGACAGACTGAAGGCCCTGTCACTGTACTCTGTATCATATAGACTGCTGAGAGGTGACTTGTGCCTGGCCTACAGAGCACTCTCGATCCCTGCCTTAATAGAAATGTTGAACCTCCACAAATCAAATAGGACAAGACTCACTCACTGTAGGGACCTCAACCTATGACATCAACAGGACATGCTGGAGAGACAGATATGTCTCCCAGAGTTTGCCAGTGCTATGGAACAAACTCACAATTCATGTGAAATTGAGCTCATCAATAATTATATTTAACTGTAACTTGGACATTTGGATGGGAAATTGTAAAATTACCCCAGGGATTTCACCTATGTGACTCTTTGACAGGGACAACCAGTGCTGATCATGGATTCGCAAATATGGACAACATATTTTGTTCTATAAGGGAACAATGGTAGAACTTCACTAGGCTTGATAAGGCCCTAGGCCATTAGCCTAGTAACTTCCTATGAACTTAGGGCCATTATGGTAGTACCTCATGTGAACCTTTGAAGCTCTGAACCTATGCAGGCTTGCTAAAATCTTGTCTCACACATGTCCTGCTGATGTCATGTACTATAAGTTCAGCTGCACTCTTGCAAAGGTCAGACATGCGTCATGGAATTTGCATTAACGAATGTGTTCTGTAGCCTATGTACTTAGATAGGTAGGGGTTCTATTTTCACTGCAGTCAAGTGTGTGTGTGTGTGTGTGTGTGTGTGTGTGTGTGTGTGTGTGTGTGTGTGTGTGTGTGTGTCTGTGTGTGTGCGTGTGATCTTGCTTGCCATTACAGAGAGTCTTTTAACACAGCATGTGGGACACTTTTATTACCATATTGCCAACAGACATTACTGACATCGTCAGCTATATCAGATGTTTGGATATGCAGTCATACCACCACAGCAAGGTCAGACAATTGCCTGTCGGCCTGGCAGATGTCACCTCATCTTATACAAGACAGATTACACTGATATGGATTTTAATCTATCCAAATACCTCATGGCATGGTTTGTAGGCCCTGTGTCATCTTGCTGAGAAAGGCCTGTGGTCTGTCCAGCTGCAGCATGTGCCTGCTGAGGTACATGCAAAAGAGAGCATTCTACTGTATTACTGTTCTGATGAGGTTTGACTACAATGCTGTCATATAATCCTAAGATCTGAATATGATGGCATGACTTATGATATGCACCAAACATTTGTCCTGGAAAACCATTAAAGAGAGAAGTTAGAAAGTAATGATACACATTGTAGATTTGGACTTCTCAACCCTTACAAGAGCATGTACTATACAGTTTCCAAGGCCAATATAAGTCAAAGGTACACTGAGCAGTTCAACAAAACAAAAGCAGATATACTAAGCATTAAAATTTAGGTATGCACCCTGAGCATCAAACACAGCTTTTGTATCCCCGAATCCAATAGATGGAAAACAGATATGGCACAGTTATCAACACTTGGCCGGGGTGTTGTGTGAGGGTCAATACAGAGAGAAGTTATCAAATAATGATACACATTGCAGTTTCTGATTTCAAAACCCTTACAAGAGCATTTACTATACAGTTGTGAAACTTTGATGCTATCAGTTGTCTAACTTTCCAAGGCCAACATAAGTCAAAGGTACAATGAGCAG
>NC_056737.1:1461878109-1461880609 GCF_019279795.1 Protopterus annectens
TTCTGTGACTCCAAGTTGAAATGTATGTTTATATTATTACCATTATTTTTTAACATGATCGGGCGTCTGAGTTGTTTACATTCACCAAAGTGGCTATAACTTTTGGATGAGGAGGGTGGGGAACTGTCAGTAGATGAAAGTACCTTATATCTTTATTCTGGCTTTGCAGAACTAGTCTGTATCTTGTAGCAACTAAGCTGGAATACTTTATACTGGACATTATCTATCTGTTCTCTGTAGCAAACTTGAAATATATTAATGTTGTCATTATTTTTACCACAATCAGATATCTGAGTGAGGTGTAATTAATTAACAAAGTGGCTATATATGCTGGGTGGAGGTGGTGGAGAAGTCTTTGTGGATGATAATAAAATTCCATCTTATTGACTCATTTTAAAACATTATTAATCTGGCTTTGCCGCACTGCTGTGCACATGTGCAAAATATGTGGTAATACTTTTCTGTGTATGTTATGTGAAGCAAATGTGAAATAGATTAATGTGGGAGTTATGATTTTTTTCCACACCCAAACATCTGACGAATACAAAGTCAAAAATATGACTATAATTGCTAAGTATGTGAGCTGTCTTTGGATGAAAATGAATGACTATACTGATCGCTATAAACTTACAGCATGGGATTAAGGCACTCAATACATGATGTGCTGTTTCCTGTAATCAAGGGTACAGGGTTTGATTCCTTACACCTCCATTTTTTAACTGCATGACTCTGAACAAATCAATTAAAAGACATTGCCTACTAGTTGCCCCTTATAAGGGACACTAGTATCCTGTGAGTATACCTAATTAAATAGATAAAACAAAAATAAAATATTGCAGTTATTAATATATCTGCATAAGACTAGTGTGAATTTGTATAAAGCAACATGAAATGCATTGCTGTGATCATATTTATTATAATCAGACTTGATGAGTATGGACATTGAAGGATTATAATGGTGGGGTCTGAGATGTCTTTTATGTTTGAAATATTCTGAAATGGGTAAATTTGTTATGATTTGTAGTACATTTTGTTTCATTTCTTGCTGGTAAAAGTTCAATACTCCAGATTTAAGATACACACACATTTTACATTATATGTTGTGCAGTAGAAGTGTTGCATTTGCATACTTAGTAAGTGAAGTTTGAATATCAGAATATCTTCATTGCGTGGATGTTTCACAGAGGAATGGTGCTAAAGGATATTAGTGATACCTGATACTGAGGAAGAATCAGAGGTTGAGTCGTTAATAAATTAAGACTGTAACTATGACTAGCATAGTGTTACCCAAGAACATGCAGCTTATATATGTGTAATATAAACGAATGATACTGTAAGGTATAGTAATGCATTTTTAAAGTGTGATTTTGTATGCAGTTTATGTGGAAGAGTGAAGTGAATAAGTGCTGTTTTGCCACTGATGGACATCAGTTGATGTTTGTTATGAATATCACAGGCATGAGAGCTGCTTATGGGTCAGGCTTTATAGGTTCATAGGTGTGTACCAGGCTGACAACTATGGCCTTTTTAAGCCTAGCCATGCATCCCCAATCTCTGACAAGTTCTCATACCATTGATAAGTGTAACCAGGGGCCTGTGGGATGAAACATTTACAAGCAGCGACCTTGGAGATGAACCATTTAAGATTGCCTTTGCCCATTCGAGACATAGGTACCAAACCCTAGATGAATTTTATGTTCCCATCCAATTGTCCAACTTTCAATTGAATTGGGTAGGAAGGGAGGAATGTTGCTTCACATGGATGGGAGCCTGTTCCAGAAAAGGAGTAATCTTAGCCATACATACCGCTCTCACCAGCAGGTCCTATATGTATCACAGGCAAGGATTAAGTGCTTAGAATGGGTAATTCTGGTGCTGTTTGTTTTGCAGATATGTAGGAGGTCCATAGGGGTAGGGGGTGACAATGCCTTGTATGCCAGGCATAGATCTCCCCTCAACAGTCTATCACAGACAGCATACAGGGATAAAGCTTTGAGGCAGTCTGTGTAGCACATGTTACTTATGCTCCATATTCTTTTAGTGAGAAACCTCTGTAGGCATTCCACTTGTTGGATGCACCTGGTTAGGTACATATCAAAGAGGCATTGTACTCAATATCAGGTCTGCTGAATGCTGAATACAGTAGAACAATGATCTCCTTGGACCTAATTATCATACCTTTCTTTATACGTTGCATAGTATAGAACCATTTCCTCACTAATATAGACACATAATGGTCAAAGGTTAGACTACTGTAAATATGTGTATCCTTAAGTCCCTGAATACAGATTCAACTGTTAGGGTGTGTTGTCAATATGATAGTTACCAGGGGTGGATGACTTCCTAACGGATACTATCACGCATTTATTGGCATTAAGTTTTAGTTCATGGCTCTGACACAAGTTATTTAACTGTGTTAGCCCTTCCTGGAGAGTATTAGTGTCAGTGGGGGATTCCATGACTCTTCCTAATTTGTAAACATCTGCAAATTTGGTCCACC
>NC_056737.1:1461885609-1461900726 GCF_019279795.1 Protopterus annectens
TCCAACTTAGGATCTTCCCATCACGCCTGTACAGACGACAGTTGTTTCAGGGTCATGTATTGTAGTGTCTCATTCTGAGTGGAGGGTGTAGCAGTGTGGGATAATAATGATTACAAAAAGACAAGGGTGTCCATGTTGTAAACCGATGGACCACGAATACAGTGTTAGCCCAGGCTACCTCAGCATCTAAAGAAGTCAAGTGCCATATTTACCCCTGGCAATCAGTACTGCTAGCAACATCTCTGGCTGAATTGGCATTGCTTGACATCATCTGGGTAGCACAGCAAATAGAGGTCAGGTTGGCCAAAACAGGTGTGATGAAGTACATAAAGTCATTATGGAGTTGCTCCATGCCTTCATATAAGGCACACTTTATAAGACTTAAATTATGGATTCCACGTGAGGCAAGTGACCTGGTCAGATTATATTCCTTTCCCTCTACTGATTTACCTACATGACCTTTTGCACTTCTATGAATATGCTGTAGAGTCTGACCTGAACAGCAGCTCAAGGTCACCGCTGAATTGGAGGTATGCTGGTAAATTGCTGAAGATTAAAGTTAGTTAATAATGCAAGACAGGAGTGTTTCATACTTCTTCTTGCTCAGAAAATGCATGTGGATGTAAAACACATTGGTCTATTAAATCTGTAAGATATATTTTAAAATTAGTATTGGTTTGGGGCATTTGTTCTTCCACTAGTTTGCCCCAATTTATATTTTATTGTGGTTACTATTTCTGTGACTCCAAGTTGAAATGTATGTTTATATTATTACCATTATTTTTTAACATGATCGGGCGTCTGAGTTGTTTACATTCACCAAAGTGGCTATAACTTTTGGATGAGGAGGGTGGGGAACTGTCAGTAGATGAAAGTACCTTATATCTTTATTCTGGCTTTGCAGAACTAGTCTGTATCTTGTAGCAACTAAGCTGGAATACTTTATACTGGACATTATCTATCTGTTCTCTGTAGCAAACTTGAAATATATTAATGTTGTCATTATTTTTACCACAATCAGATATCTGAGTGAGGTGTAATTAATTAACAAAGTGGCTATATATGCTGGGTGGAGGTGGTGGAGAAGTCTTTGTGGATGATAATAAAATTCCATCTTATTGACTCATTTTAAAACATTATTAATCTGGCTTTGCACTGCTGTGCACATGTGCAAAATATGTGGTAATACTTTTCTGTGTATGTTATGTGAAGCAAATGTGAAATAGATTAATGTGGGAGTTATGATTTTTTCCACACCCAAACATCTGACGAATACAAAGTCAAAAATATGACTATAATTGCTAAGTATGTGAGCTGTCTTTGGATGAAAATGAATGACTATACTGATCGCTATAAACTTACAGCATGGGATTAAGGCACTCAATACATGATGTGCTGTTTCCTGTAATCAAGGGTACAGGGTTTGATTCCTTACACCTCCATTTTTTAACTGCATGACTCTGAACAAATCAATTAAAAGACATTGCCTACTAGTTGCCCCTTATAAGGGACACTAGTATCCTGTGAGTATACCTAATTAAATAGATAAAACAAAAATAAAATATTGCAGTTATTAATATATCTGCATAAGACTAGTGTGAATTTGTATAAAGCAACATGAAATGCATTGCTGTGATCATATTTATTATAATCAGACTTGATGAGTATGGACATTGAAGGATTATAATGGTGGGGTCTGAGATGTCTTTTATGTTTGAAATATTCTGAAATGGGTAAATTTGTTATGATTTGTAGTACATTTTGTTTCATTTCTTGCTGGTAAAAGTTCAATACTCCAGATTTAAGATACACACACATTTTACATTATATGTTGTGCAGTAGAAGTGTTGCATTTGCATACTTAGTAAGTGAAGTTTGAATATCAGAATATCTTCATTGCGTGGATGTTTCACAGAGGAATGGTGCTAAAGGATATTAGTGATACCTGATACTGAGGAAGAATCAGAGGTTGAGTCGTTAATAAATTAAGACTGTAACTATGACTAGCATAGTGTTACCCAAGAACATGCAGCTTATATATGTGTAATATAAACGAATGATACTGTAAGGTATAGTAATGCATTTTTAAAGTGTGATTTTGTATGCAGTTTATGTGGAAGAGTGAAGTGAATAAGTGCTGTTTTGCCACTGATGGACATCAGTTGATGTTTGTTATGAATATCACAGGCATGAGAGCTGCTTATGGGTCAGGCTTTATAGGTTCATAGGTGTGTACCAGGCTGACAACTATGGCCTTTTTAAGCCTAGCCATGCATCCCCAATCTCTGACAAGTTCTCATACCATTGATAAGTGTAACCAGGGGCCTGTGGGATGAAACATTTACAAGCAGCGACCTTGGAGATGAACCATTTAAGATTGCCTTTGCCCATTCGAGACATAGGTACCAAACCCTAGATGAATTTTATGTTCCCATCCAATTGTCCAACTTTCAATTGAATTGGGTAGGAAGGGAGGAATGTTGCTTCACATGGATGGGAGCCTGTTCCAGAAAAGGAGTAATCTTAGCCATACATACCGCTCTCACCAGCAGGTCCTATATGTATCACAGGCAAGGATTAAGTGCTTAGAATGGGTAATTCTGGTGCTGTTTGTTTTGCAGATATGTAGGAGGTCCATAGGGGTAGGGGGTGACAATGCCTTGTATGCCAGGCATAGATCTCCCCTCAACAGTCTATCACAGACAGCATACAGGGATAAGGCTTTGAGGCAGTCTGTGTAGCACATGTTACTTATGCTCCATATTCTTTTAGTGAGAAACCTCTGTAGGCATTCCACTTGTTGGATGCACCTGGTTAGGTACATATCAAAGAGGCATTGTACTCAATATCAGGTCTGCTGAATGCTGAATACAGTAGAACAATAATCTCCTTGGACCTAATTATCATACCTTTCTTTATACGTTGCATAGTATAGAACCATTTCCTCACTAATATAGACACATAATGGTCAAAGGTTAGACTACTGTAAATATGTGTATCCTTAAGTCCCTGAATACAGATTCAACTGTTAGGGGTGTGTTGTCAATATGATAGTTACCAGGGGTGGATGACTTCCTAACGGATACTATCACGCATTTATTGGCATTAAGTTTTAGTTCATGGCTCTGACACAAGTTATTTAACTGTGTTAGCCCTTCCTGGAGAGTATTAGTGTCAGTGGGGGATTCCATGACTCTTCCTAATTTGTAAACATCTGCAAATTTGGTCCACCAGAAGCCCTTGACATTGGCCTTGACTTTGCAGAAGCAAATTCCAAGAAGGAACTGTTCCAAGACTGATCCCTGACAGACTCTACTTGTGACTGGCCTTGTTATTGAGGTAGACTCCCCAATTCTAAATTCATGGGTCTTGTCTGTGATCCAGCTGGCTATCTACCAGGTGACAAAACAGTTTATACCTAACATCTTGAGTTTATTAACAATGTCTGAGTGGGCTATTGCATCAATGCCACTGCCAGGTCAAGGTAGGCAGTGTGAACTGTTTTGCCTCATCCATTGTTTTGGTGCCATTCTCAAAGAAATCCATCAGGATGAGTAGGCATGACATGCCTTGACAAAACAAAATTGGGTGGAGTCCAGGTTTCCTATGTTATTACTGGTCATTTCTATGATAATTATTTCCATGGCTTTGCATATAAGACTAGTGAAAATTATGGGACTGTAGTTTACAGGGTTTATAAATGGTCCACCTTTGTGCAGAGCGATGACAGTTGCTGTTCTCCATTGGTGAGGCATGAAGCCTATTTGGAGGCCATAGTTAAATAGCAATTCAAGAAGACCTGATAGGTCATGTTTCATGCTATTAAAAGGCATCCTGGGATATTGCCTAGGCCCATTAATGCAGTGATCCTATCCTTAATGATAAAATTGGGGACCTGTTTCCTAGTGATAGGAGGGGAAGTTATATTTCATGGTATTTCCTGAGAGGAGGTTAATGGGGAGAGAGGGTCAAAACTAGAGAAGTGAGGGGTAAATTTAGAGATGCATTTCTCTGCCAGGAGGTTTGCTATATTTTCTGAATCAGTATAGGTGTCTCCATTAACAATGAGCTCTGCACACAACTGTGCATTACCTTTGAGGTTGCGGACATAGCTTAAGAATGCCTTGTGGTTGTCCTTGACCTAGAAGGCCAAATTTACCCCAGATTTGGCTTTTGTAGATTTTATTTTTCCTCTGAATTTTTCACTTAGTTTAATGAGAGTGTTTTTATCCTGCTGGGTGCTGCACCTCCTAATTTTGTGATGATTCTTTTAATTCTGTTATATAGACTATTGATGCTGCGATTCCACCAGGGTGGCTTTTTTTAGTTAGTTCTGTGCTTGTTTTTGGTGTGTACAATTGCCTCTATGCAGGATTGACATGCTTGTATAGGATTTCTGTGAACAGTTCCATGTAGGCAGCAGTGTTCTCGTGGTGTATAGGGGCTTGAAATTTTGCCAGGTTATCACTTAATAGTCAGAAGTTAGCTTTAGAATAGTTCCAGAACATTTGAAGGTTAGCTGGGGTTTCGATTTTATTTTACTTCAAAGAAGACAATTTTATGGTCTGATCTTAGCAGAGAAGGCATTACATTAATGGGCATACTTCACTCTCCCATGTTAGTGAGGACCAGATTCAGTATGTTTGCATCTTTGGTCTGTGTATTGAAAATCTGGTCCAGGGAGTTTGTTTTTTAAAAATCCAGGAATCTCTGTGCCTGCACATTTGGTGTCTTATATGATACCCTGTTAATAATGGGGTAATTAAAGTCACCCATGAGTATGGTATTTGGTTGAATTATGAGTGTTTCTTATAAATGTAAATACATGTTATGGGCTGCCTGGGTCATAGATAGGGCCGTATAGCTGGCAAGGAAGTGGTATGGGATTTTGCCTAAGGTGGTTTGAACATGAAGAAGCTCAAGTTCATTGTTCTGTTTTATGACCTTTGATGCACATTTATTTTTAATGTAAATTGAGACACCACCACATTTAATCCATGACTGTGTAGCAACTAATCTAAATGTATGAAAGGTAATATAGCCTTGCAGTGCAGGTGTTCTCTCTGTGGCTTTAAACCATGCCTCAGTGACTGCACATATATCAGCATTCTCTAGAGTGAGGAGAACATGTACAGAGAGGAGTTTCTTGTTTAGACTCCAAGCATTGAGCAATAACACTTTTAGATTTTGATTTGCTATGTCAGAAGTGCTTTCAGTTTGACATTGCCTAAAAAGTCACTGTGGGGGAAAACAGTGTTTCAGCTAATATTCAAAAGTCTAGAGGGGAGAAGTGCAGATCATCCCTGGCAAAACAGCACAGTCTGTTGAATATCTCCTTCCATGCTGACAAATATCACACCCCCTAAGAATGACAAAAGAAACTAAGTCAATTATTAAAGTCAGTTATCTTTATGTTCACACTGCAACATCATCTTTGGAGAAGGTAAAATGCTGCTCAGTGCTAGGGCCATACCAGCCTGGTACATGTATTCCAAAAGTTCTATGATCATCATATAGTCTAGGGAGGAATGTCTCAGGTCATTTATACCCATATGGACTACGACTAAGTCAGACTGGTACATGTGGTCCAATGACCTGAGTGCATGCATAATGCGTCAGATCCTGGCCTCGGATAATCAACTGACTGTGACTTTTTCATTACACATCTTAAAATCTGAATATTAAATAGTAGGCTGACTAAAACATTTGCTCAGCTATGAACTGTAGCTGAATTAAGATTTTAGTGCAAGACTTATTTGCAAGGGTACATCTGATTCATAGGAATGAAATGTTGCTAGTTATGAAAAGGGTATCTAGCTTTCTGTTTATATCCTTCATTACATCAATACTTGGGATGATAAATGAAAAAAAATTTAAGTTAATATTAATTAACTATTTCTGTGTCTGAATTAGTAATTTAGACAGGTGTTAGAAGGCATATATTACCTTTGTTGATGAAAATCATATTTTTTTGCTTTTTCTTTCAATATCAGTTTATAGTCCTGTAATCAATTGAGTCAAATATGTTTGGAGTGCTCTAATTGTGCAGTAATAGTACATATATTTCTGCAAATATATATATATATATATATATATATATATATATATATATATATATATATATATATATATATATATAGACACACACACAGTTCCGCTTCAAACCATTGAACGTTTAAAACATCGAAGTTTAGATCATCGAGGCCAGAACATCAAGTATGAAAACATAGAAAGTTTGAATGGGAAGAAAAAGGTAAGTGTAGGTGGGAGAATGTTTGTGTTTTTGCAGGGCACCAAGGTGCCCTGCATACTGTGTGTGAATATGTGCCATCTGTGTGATGAAACTACAGATAGGGTACGGAAAATCTCCCATTTAGTGCTTCTGCATATAGCGCTAAATGGGAGATTTCCCTTTACTCCACTGTAGTGTGGTCTTGGAGTTGGAATATTAAAGTAGGGGGTATGGGGATGCAGGGGGGAGGTGAAGCCCCCCTGCATACAATTGTTAAAATTTCTTTTTCTTTTTTTTTTTTTTTTTTTTGTTAGTTAACCTTGTAACCTTCGATGTTCTGGTCTCGATGATCAGAATTTTGATGTTTTGAAATTTCGATGGTTAGAAGTGGAAGCATATATATATAGATATATATATATATATATATATATATATATATATATATATATATATATATATATATATATATGAACTTAGTTGAATCATTAACATATTTCAAAAGCTTTAGACCAGAGGTGTGGTTGTTATTATCTTTGTAAAAATGGTCAAAAATGGTCTGAGACTTGAGTCCTGAGGTACAACAATAATTGGCATGAATTTATTTGAATGCTATTGCTTGAGGATTGTCACATAAATTGCTGGCAAACCATTGCTGAATATGCATATTATAACCTGTATTATGGACCCCTTGTGTAAGAAGGGGCATCAGAGGAGAAGACCTTATCACAGTGAGTTGCATTGTGGTCAAATCTATTCATTAAATGTGTTGTGGTACTACAGGAAAGGCAAAGACCATGCTGGATTTTTTTTCACTTTATTATGATTGATAAGATGGTATGTGAGTTGTATATGTACAACTCTTTTTAGTAGTTGAGATTTTGGACTAAGACTGGAGATGGAACATAGTTTCATAATAAATCTCAAAATGTTAAAGAAGCATTGCATCAAAGCACACATAATATTGCAAGGAGCAGCTTGCATATTTGTATTGTACACTGTGACAACTCATATATTAACCAAGCTTATCAAAATGGTTTATCTACCGCTAAGTATAAATATATGACTACAAGGCAGGCCAAGTATATTAAAATATTAATAACAGTAGAAGCACATAATTCTGAAATACCTAAATGGGTATTTAATCTTCCTGACTATATCATTGAGAGATATAAACTTCACCATATGTGTGAAACATCAGCTAAAGGACATAACACTAGGACAAGGCAACAGGAAAAATGACAGTTTTATTAACAATATACCACACAGTATGTACTTAAATATTTTACTGCATTAAATTAGACATCAGATTCAAACACCTAATCATTCTTGTCATGTTATGAAAAAATGTGAATTGTGCATGATTTACAAGCTATTGATTGTATCTTAGAGTATGATTAAAATCCAAGTCACTCTGTTTGTATCATGTTCATATAATATAGAATGTTTAAAATATGTTTTGGTTGTGTATTGGGATGAAGGAAAACTAGAGAGCTGTAGAATCAAAGTAATCTAAAGTTAAGAGATATCAAATGATATTTTCAAGTGAGTCTTGGGGAATATAGAGTCCTAGAGTACATAAGGGTTCACAAATTGGCAACATATAACAGTTCTGACCCAGATATTTTAGAAGAGTGGACATGATCAAAGAATGAGCTACATTTTCCTACTTAAAGTAGGAAATTATATACTTTTCCAGTATTCAGTCCTTCAGCTGTTTCGTTAGTATGTTAGGTGGAGCATTTTATTATTTCTAAAGCTTACAGTTTAGCATTTAGATTTTTTACAGCATCTTTGACATTTGACTTATTCGCTGATTTGGAATGTCCCATGGAATATTCTATAAAAATTTATTCTGAGGCTGTACCACTTGTGAATTTTTTGACATAAATTCTACTTGCACTTTGCACTCTAGGATATAGCTGAACAAGTGCTACAGCACATGAAATTACTGGAAGTCATTATCAAGGGAATTAAAATAGCATGGTAGCAGTTGCAAAGCAAAATATATAGAGAACATAATATAGATCTCAAAATGTAATGCAATTTGAACAGAAAGTAGAAGTTAAAAAAATAGAAGCTGAAGTTATGGAATATGTGTGAAGTGAAGGATTTAGTGTAGAAAGTCTAACACAGGCTATATCATGCCATGATGAAACAGAGTCCCTAAGTAAGGACAAAGAGGAGCAGGAGACATCTAAAAAAGAAATGCACTGTAACCACAACTCCTAAGGAACAAAGTAAAAATGAAAATCCTAAGCACCAAGTCAAAAGGCTGAGGAACAGTCCAGGACTGTTCAGCTGTATCAGCATGAAATAAAATGCATGAACAAATAAGTTTCAATAATGCAGGAAGCCAAAGAACCAAGTCCACATGAAAGCTAAAATCCAAGTGTTTATGGCAGACAATGGCAAGCGCTTTCACCCATGTGGGCTTCTTCAAGCCAAAAAGCACTCATAAAACAAAACTGATTTATATACACATTAATCACAGCAGTTATTACATCATATCCTGCTACATTATTATTCTTAAAGCATCAATGCATCTCAGTGTTTAAAAAACAACCTCTTACCTAACACCTAGATCAACATGGACACCATAAAAAGTTCATATCTAAGGAATCTATTTATAAAACAAGTACTGATAAACTAATAAAACACAGTACTAAGATTATATTATAATATATGCCAGAAAATCAAAATAGTTATGAGAGACAGGACTGTTAGATATTATGAATTTAAGGTTGAAATTAATTCTGTTCTAAATATGCTGAAAGAAAAAGCTTGCTTAAATGCAGAAACAGAGTTTAGTAATATGTGATCAGCAACCATACTAAATGACTGTGGCTTAAAAAAATAAGGAACTTGCTTATAAGTGTATTACACACACATCAAGAAAGCTGAACTTCTTACAGACATGATAAGAATGTAATCTGCTTTCACTGGACAACAGGACATGCTTTTCTAAGAAAGTTTAAAAATGTGCTTTTCTAATCCACAAGGCGTTTCCTTGAAGACAGTTTACTTATCAGCATTTGCACAAGAACAGATGTGTTAGCATTTGCGTCATCAAGCCAGTATCTTTCCAAAACCAAGAGGGTGTGTGTTTAACTAAAATATGTATAAAAAGTCTGTATTAAATCTAGTTATGTCAGAGGTATGGTAAGGACACAAGTCCTGAGGTAAATGTTATATCTCTCACATCATCTGTACTATATGAGAAGTAAAGTTGGAACGGTACTTTAAGCTGCAACGTTTGTCCAGTTTGGTTTATTATAAAAGTTATTGGTTACTGCTCTTAAAGACAGAATCCAGCCAGCAAGACTGAGTGTCTTAAGAAGACTTCAAATCCCACAGTAAGAGCAGCAAGAAGCAGCAGTAAGCAGAGAGCTAAATATTTTTTCAATAGGGACCCAGCTGAGTGTCTAGCACCATATAATATTTTTTCAATGGCGAGGCAGCTGAGTATCAAGAGAGCCATATAATTTTTCAATGGCAAGCTAGCCTGCATTTGAACCTAAAATCTGCATCTGAACCTACACTCTGCATTCAAACACAGGGGGAGTGATGGTAAGCCCTGCAGAGGGTTACTACAGTCTTCATGCAGTAACTAACATTTGTACGTATGTGTCAATTCTGAACAGAAGTATTCCAGTTTATGCAGCTTGCAGTAGTAAAGTTTTTTAGACGTCTACATCCGGAGTGAGACAGAAGTTCCAGTCGCAGTGCCATAATTTCATTAAAGAAAGGGGGATATCCACTAGCCCAACAGTCCACTGCCTGTTGTGCTTCACCAGCTTCTCAAGTGACTTTGAAAAGTTTCCAGCCATCTGCAACAACAGCCTGATCACCTGTTTTCTTGCTAACTGGTAAGACTTTTTTTGTGTCACATATTTAGTGTGGATGATGTTAAATAGTTTGTATATTCTTAGACAGTTATATATTATTAGACAGTATGGACAGTAAATTGCAATGTTGGTATACACAGTATATTAGTAAATGTAAAACCTTAGTAGGGCAGGTTGATAGTAAGGCATTATGCAAATGTATTACAATATTTAACTGGTATCTCAAAGAAAACCATGTGAAATATGACAAATGTTTATTGTGTGATTCAACAAAAACTGCATTTTGTGTATTATGTCATAAAAAAGTATTACATGATGTTGCTAAAACAATAGACTGTAAAGACAGATCTGTTCATGATAAAGAATTAACTAAGGCTAAATTGTTTCCATTATATTCAGATGTTAAACAGTTATGTCCTGTCACCACATGTGAGTCAAATCAGTTACTGATAGAACCACTAGTACATTTTGTTACTAAGGAATGTAGTAAACTTCTAAAAGACAGACACAATGCGTTCAGGAAGTTTAGACAAGTTATACATACATCTTTTCAAAAGTGCATAGGAGTTTCAGATTCAGCAGAACAGGTTCCTGAGACATATCAGGCAGACCATGAGGAGATTCTTAAACAACAGTTACAAGATGAAGAAAATAGATTAGCTGAACTGACAGAGACTGACTTCCTTCATACATTGGGAAAGAGTAGGAAACTACAGCTGATCTGTACAAAAGACATATATTTTATAATATGTTTGTGTTTTGAAAATGGTTAAGCTTACATGGTAGGATGGTGAAATACAAATCATTCTCAAATGTTTAAAACTTCCATTCAATTAAAGCAATGTATTTATCAGTACTACAGTAAAGTAGAGCATATGACTGACATTCTCATAGCATAGTCAAAAGGTAAACAAAACAGTTCTTGTATATAAAAATTAAATAAAAATAGATAATAAGAGTAAAAAGTTAAAGTCACAAAACTGACATGCATGCATTTTCTTTTTATACAATACACAAGAATAACAAGGCAGACAACAGCAAATATAAATAATGTAAATATATAAATGTGTTTGTTAAGCTAATATCTATTTATTTTTTTACATTTTTTTTATAATTGTATAGTAATACCACAACAAACAGTTAAAGTTCTGAATTTTAAAAAGAAATAAAATCACGGATGGTATTAGTCAAACAGTCTTTGTAAAATGAATGTCAGAACAGTTAAAAAAATAAAAAAATACTGAAATCAAAAGTTAAAAAATATATATGATTAAAGGAAAAATGCTAAAAAAGGTTAATTGAAATGTGAGCTCAGACCTTCCTAAACTGGATGAATAGTTACAGGAAATGTTGAAAAGATAAGATAAGAAACAAGACTGTTAGACAAGTGGCTTGAGTTTTTCTAAAAACTTATTATTTAAAACATAATTGTTAAAATGTTCACATGCAACACTATTTGGTAATTATAATAAAACATTACAATTGTGCATATATGTCACTGATAAAAATAAAAAACCTTAGTTACTTCAAGTATAGCCAACAGATGGGTTATAGTATAAAGTATACAGGAGGGTACAAATAACTACTAGCAAAGGCAACAGAAAAGAAAACAAAAAATGAATAACCTAATAAAATAAATGTATAACCAAAGTGTTGGGCTGACATACATTCTATTCTCACAGTATAAAGCAAATAAACAATAGTGCAGTACTACAGGGGGAGGGGTACTTTCTCAGTTTTACACTGACTGTATAAGCAGTATGTGTTGCAAAAAGAGTCTGAAATAAAGCTAAGAGCAGAAGTTCCTTCTTAACAACACTCTTTCAGGGGGAGGGAAAAACAGGTATTAGTGTATTAGAATCTGATAAGCAAAATGCAGCCAAGTACAAACAACTGAAACAGAAAGGCGTATATAAACTGCTGCAAAACGCCAATGCGTAAACCCTGTGGCAAATTCCAAACTGTCACGAATAAAACAGTTTACTCCAAAATTGTAAAACTTTTATTGCACAAAAAAATCTTGAAAGATTAAGCGCTTTCACCTACTGACAACGTAGGCTTCATCAGAACATCTCTCAAATACATTCTGTGATTTAAATAATATTGATTTGGCGCCAAAACTTTTTGCTTAACACATTTAAAGCTATATACATTCAATACTTGTAAATACAAAATTTCATTCATAAAACACTATGTATTCTATATAACCCAAAACATTAAAAACTTCTAAACTTAATATTTAAAAATTTTAAAATATATATATGTATATACATAAAATTAATTAAGAGTATTCTAATATACTTTTCGTGGAAATACTCTCATTTAAGCCTGGAGGGGTGGTAGCATCTGTTAAAATCTGCCAATAACTTTCTCTAAATGATAATAAATTTTTTGTGTTACCACCCCTGGGGTTTGATGTCACTATCTCTAGAATGCCAAATCTAAATTGATGCTCTATTCCCTTATTAATAACATGCTTTGCTAAGGCATTCTTTTCATCTCTTTTCTTAATACAATAATTATGTGCATAAATTCTCTTTCTAAATTTCTGTTCCGTTTTGCCTATGTAGTATGACGGACACATAATACATTTTGCTATATATACTAGAAAGTTACTATTACAGTTCCCCTTTTTGAAAAAGATTTTTGTTCTATTGTAGCTGGCCAGTTTTATATTAGCATCTTCTAACATAAAACAACACTGTTTGCAACTACCACACCTCTTAGTACTTAGACTATTTCCTCTATCTACGTTTCTCTCTTCACTTTTGTCCTTTTCCAATATACTTTTTAAATTTGAAGCCATTTTGTATACAAATGTCGGTTTACTACCCATAATGTCTAACATCTCATTATTAGTTAATATAGTATGCCAATGTTTGTTTAAAATGTGTTTCACTTTATAACTATATGGACTATATTCCACTATATATGCTCTACCTAATCCATTATTAGTTTTATCCTTCTCTATGTTAGTAGTTACCAATTCTTTATGAATACTTCCTAATAATGGAAAAATATTGTTGCCCCACCTATTCATTAATTCGGAACTAATCTTTTTCATCATACTTATACTATAACCTCTATCTACAAATAAAGTAATGATAAACTGTATCTCATGTATAACTTCTTCTAAAGAAGTGGTCATTCTCATAGCTCTAATGCATTGACCTTTAAATATATTGATTTTTGTTTTAACCGGATGACAACTTTCATAATCTAAATAAGAATTTGTGAAAGTTTCTTTTCTATAAATTTTAGAATGGAAGTTGTCGTCTCTCTTAGTCACTAATGTATCTAAGTAGGGTACCCCATAATTATTACTGTTTGACGTAAATTTCAAAAAACTACTACTCTGATTTATATAATGTACAAAACCATTAAACGTTTCCTGACTTCCCTCCCATATAATGTATATGTCATCCAGGAAGCGTGAGTAGTACTTTATATATCTCATAAATTCACTGTTAAGTATAAACTTCTCCTCCCACAGGGTTTACGCATTGGCGTTTTGCAGCAGTTTATATACGCCTTTCTGTTTCAGTTGTATTAGAATCTGGATTAAACCTGACAGGATAAGATATTTTACAAGTTAATAGCTATCATAATGGTTATTATTGTATTGTTTAGTATCAAATTGTATTTGCAACCTGTTAAACTATAAAGTTATACAAGAGATGGTTTAAAAAACAAGAGATGGCTTAAAATTGATTAAAGATATACAAGAGAAAGTAAAGATATGTATAAATTGAGCAAGAATGGTCACTATTTTTTATATGTTTTTGACAAAACAATGTTGGTATAAAAAAGAAAATAACAGGACATATGGATTTGGTATCAATTCCACTAGATATTTCTAAAAAGACATAAACATTTTCCAAGATTTTGCTTAATATTAATGCTATTAAATTTGTAAGATTAGACTAAATTTACTTTATAGTCTTTGTATGAACAGATACAGAAGTACAAATTAAATTAATGTCTAGCAATGAATATTTGTGAAAAACCATGTTTTAAAAAAATTGGGTTCAGGATAGCTGCTAGATTGAAATGCATGAATAGCAAACAGTCTGTGTAAATACATACTGTACAGAATACATTGTAATAAGTTTAAAAGTAATTTGTCAAGTTGTAATATCACTGGTTTTACCCAAGTAAAATAATTGCTTTCAAATATTTATTATATAAGCCCAGTTCAGTACTTTACCAATATGTTAATGGGCAGTTCAAAGACATGACCACAATGTATAAATGTTTGCAGTAGCACATGGTTCTTGTCTCTTATAGTTAATTCAACAGTTGCAAAGAGTTAATGAAACAGTTCTAAGTCATAAATTAAATTCTGTAATTGCAAAGGAATACATTAATCAAGTTAAACTAAAGCAGAGACAGCTCATAACTGATAAAATAATTTCACAGAATGGTCTACAAAAGAAAAAGTTGTTAAATACATTCAGTTTGGTAGTAATACTTTAATATCATTGTATTAACTATGTAAAATTGCATTTTGATTTGTTGTATCAAAAGACTATCCCCGGGATTCATGAAGCTCGGCGCAAGGCCGGCGTAAGGCCTGCGCCGGCGGTGCATGGAATATCCGGCGCAGTAGTGCCATATACATATTAATGAGAGTGCACCGGAATCACAGACACGTGCGTAGTGTACGTGAGCGAGCCCAGGTAGGATGCGTCTGGAGGCGTGTCTAAGCCGGCATGAGGTGAGCAACCTAATGTGCTGACAGCCACGGTCCGCCCACAATAGTAATGGCAGCAGCCAGGTCCCGTGCAGAATGAAACGCACGTACAGTACGCAACATAGTCCCCGTTCCAAATTAACGGAGAAGCAAATAGAAGCCACGAAGGCATAAGTGTAACCGCCCAAGGAGCAAGGGACACGCATATGAGGGCGTTCGGCACGCAATGCACTGTCAGTGTTTACACTCAGAGAAGGTGTACAGCCGCATGTCAGCGCCGCACCGACATAGGAGCAGCGACTAAGGTCACCACCTGTCCCACTTTGGTTGGGCCAGTCTCTCCATGG
>NC_056737.1:1461949761-1462012261 GCF_019279795.1 Protopterus annectens
AATCGTGTTTATTGTCCATTTCCTTTGTATGGCATAAAACTACATGTAGAATCATTATGAATTCAGAGCACATTCTAAGGATACATCATATATTCACAATACATACATGTGGTGTTCCTCCCAAACAGTAGAACCCATGGGGCTCAGTATTTTTTTACACACATATATCAACCACATTACAAACTGTAATATATAATGTTGTATGCTCCCTCATGAACAGGCCCAGTTGGTGGTGCTGACAACCTTACTCTGCTAAACTCAAACATCCAACTATGCTCAATAAGGGTACTTATGTTTTTACACAGCTAGGCTTCTACACATCGTAGTGCTGTTATGCTACTGACCTCATATGAACCTATGAATCTATGTGCCTATGCAGGCCTCCCAACCTGTTGGCCCCCACATGGCCTGCTGCAGCCATGTCAAAGACATACTTGTGCTGTGGTGTTTGCATAAAGTAATGAGTTTTATAGTCTGCGTACTTAGATACAGTAGGTAAGGGTTCTGTTCTAAACTGTGTGTGTGCGTGTGTGCGTGTGTGTGTGTGTGTGTGTGTGTGTGTGTGTGTGTGTATTTGTGTGTGTGTGTGTGTCTAGCCAGAAGAGCAAGTTGTATCCTGCAGTTAATGCCCCAGTCCCATAAATTTACAGTATTTTGATGCTTGCACCTGGCTACACATTCATTTCAGGCAGGCCTCCCACCTTCTTCACGTCAGCATGCCCTGCTAATGAAATCCACTATAAGCTGGCCTGTAGCCACATAATAGTCAGACTTGTGCTGTGATGCTTGCATAAAGTACTGAGTTCTGGAGTCTGTGTACTTAGATAAGTAGAGGTTCTGTTCTCACTGCAGTCAACTGCATGTGAGTGTGTGTGTGTGTGTGTGTGTGTGTGTGTGTGTGTGTGTGTGTGTGTGTGTGTGTCTCAACTCCTCAAAATAGACATGCTCTCCTACAGTTACTTTTCCAATGGCATGGCATGCCGATATTTTGATACTTGCACCTGCCTAAACATCCATTTCAGGCAAGTCTCCCACCTTTGTCTCTCTAACATACACTGTTAATGTCATCTACTATAAGTTGACCTGCAGCAATACAAAAGTCAGACTTTTGTCATGATGCCTGTATAAAGTACTGTGTTCTATAGCCTGTGTACTTAGATAGGTAGGGGTTCTGTTCTCAGTGCAGTCAATGTAGGGTGTGTCTATCTTTACTCAGCAGAGTAGACCCATGCTGTCTTACAGTTACTTCTCCAATGGCATGGCTTGTCAGTCTTTGGATACTTGCACATGTCTGCACATCCATTTTATGCAGCTCTCCCAACCTCATGTCTCCCACATAGCCTGCTGATGTCATCCACTATAAGTTGACCTGCAGACATGCAAAAGTCAGAGTTATGCTATGGTGCGGGTGTAAAGTACTGTGTTTTGTATTCTGTGTACCTATATAGGTAAGGGTTATATTCTCAGTGCAGTCATCTGAGTGTGTGGATGTATATGAGCTGCTACTTGACATTACAGAGAACTTTTATACCAGTGTGTGAGACACTGTTATCACCATATGCTCAACAGACAATGCTGATGTCATTGGCTAAATTAGATTATTGCACATGCACTAATCCCATCAGGGCATGGTCAGACACTGGCATGGATCCCAGGCAGTCATCACCTTAAGTTCATAGGTTCATAGAAGGTTACTAGGCTATTATCCCTAGTGCCTTTATAACTCTAGCCATGTTATTCTCTTGTTCCCTTATTGACCAAGTTGTATGGTCTATATTTGTAGGCAAGCTTATGATCAGCACTGACTGCCCTTATCTAAGAGGGACATAGATGACACCCCAGGGTAAATTTATGGTCTCCCATCCAGTTGTCTAAGTTACGCTTAAATAGGCTCATTGAGGAACTCTGTTTTATGTGAATTGGGAGTTTGCTCCAGTGGAGAGGCAATCACTGGGAGACATATCTCTCTCTCCAGCATGTCCAGTTAATGTCACCAGCTAGGTTAAGCTCCCTAGGCTGAGTGAATCTTGTCCCATGTGACTTGTAGATGTGCAGCATTTCCATTAGAGCAAGGTCTGAAACTGCTCTGTAGGCCAGGTACAAGTCACCTCTCAGCAGCCTATATAATACATAGTACAGTGATACTGCATCCAGTCTATCCATATAGGTCATGTGTTGAAGGCCCTGAATTTTCTTAGTGAGAAACCTCTGAGGTCTATCCAGGTGCTGCAGGTGTCTGGTGAGGTACTTACAAAAGGGAGCATTGTACTCTATTAGTGGTCTGATGAGGGATGACTACAGGAAAGTTACAACATCCTTAGCTCTAGATGTGATGCCTTTACTTATGACATGTGCAACACAGAAGGCCTTCCTTACAACTGTGGACAGATGGTGATCAAAGTTAAGGTTGCTATTAACCTGTGTTCCCAAATCTCTCACCACAAGGTTTGAGCTAAAAGTGGTACTGTTAATATTGTAATTCACAGGGGATTTCTCCTTTGCTGAAAGGGGTGATAATGCATTTTTTTGCATTTAGTTTAAGTCCATGGTTTTGGCACCAGTCATTTGTCTGTGTAAGAACTTGTAGTAGTATGTCAACATTGTGGGGGGACTCGATGATTCCACCCAGTTTGCAGTCATAGGTGAACTTGGCAAGCCACAGGCCATTGAGTTTTGCCTGGACTTCTGAGAAATAGATTCCAGACAGTAGACAGCCCAGCACAGATCCTTGTGGTACACTACTGGTAACTGGTCTGCTGGTAGATGTGGAATCCCCAAATCTGATTGTACACATTATGTTGGTAAGACAGTTGGCTATCCATCTAGTGATATATGGGTTATTTCCCACCTGGGTGAATTTCTCAATGATGCCTCAGTGGGGGATTGTGTCAAAAGCCTTGGCTAAGTCAAGATAGGCTGCATGTACTGTTTTGCCTTCATCAAGGGCTTTGGTGACATTCACAAAGAAGTCCACCAGGTTTAATAAGCATGAACTACCCTTAACAAAGCCAAATTGTTTCAGGTAAAGAGTTTGAAGGTCACCTATGTCTTTGTTGATAAGGTCCATGAGAATTCTCTCCATGGCCTTGCAGATAAGGCTAGTTAGGCTTATCGTTCTATAGTTTCCAGGGTCAGTTGATGGACCCCTTTTGTGCAAAGGAATTACTGTTGCTGGTTTCTACTCTGCTGGGACAAAGCCAGGACTATGGTTGAAGAAAGTGCCAAGTGGTTCTAGTAGGTCCTGTGTTCGACCATTTAGTAGGCAGCCTGGGATGTTAATCAGTCCCATAGAGTCTGTGTTTTGGCTTTGACTCTTTGGAGACACTAGGTAGAGGACTGGTGACAGCAATGCTTTGGGGTATGTCTGGTGGGAACAGGAGGGTGAAATTTGTGCCAAATCTGTATGCTAGCAGGTTGCAGATATCCTAAGGGTCAGTATGAGTGGTACTGTCCACTACTAGTTCAGCACATTGCTGGGCCTTCCCTTTTAGATTTTTTTTCTCAAAAATGTTTTACTTTTCTAATACAGCTGAATAAATTCCATAGTATTTGTATATAACATCTTAAATAACTATGTACACTATTTACATCAGCCTGACACTATAACAGAGCTCAATATATAAAATTACTTTATAGGTATAACAATCCAGTTATCTGAGTGTATCTGTTCAGTTATTGTAAAGTGTCAATTAATGGTAACACTTTTTCCATGGATTCTTACTAAGTGGCTTAGGATGAATCCTTAATTCTTTAATGTTAACTTCCAACAATGCTGTGGTCTTCAGTAGGCTATAGAAGTCTTTCAAAGTTGGTATTGTGTTTGTATTATATCTTCTTGTTATACACTTCCTTGAGATTGCAAGTATTGTTGAAACTAGATACATATTTGACTCATTCAAACGAGAACCTTTGTACACATTTAATAATAATAGAGCTGTAGATAAGTTAAATGATTCATTAAAACAAGCTTGTAAAAAGTTTTTAATACCATTTCAAAATGGCTTAATTTTAACACAGTCAATAAATGTGATTCCAATCTGCATTGTGTATTTACTCACACCTTCAATATATTCCCTTTGTGGAAGAATTAATTTCGGTAATTCTATCTGGAGTTAAGAATGCTCTGTGCAAGCATTTCCAATTAAAAACTTTCCAGTATTGTGTAAAGGATGTATGTTTTATTGAAAATAAAATATTTGATTTAATTTCTTCAGTTAGCTGTAACGAGTGTCCTTTTGTTATATAATTCCAACATGAGGATTTGGGTGTTGTTTTATAATTTATTAATATCCTGTAATATTTCCAAATATTACTTTCCATGTCATAATCATTATATATGATTTCATATAGGTATTTTGTAAGTTTACGTATTTATTTAAATGAAGAATTACTAATTATTCTGCATAAATCTTGTGAATACATCAGAAAGCTTTGCCCAGTTAGCCAATCTTGTTGTGGAATTTTGTATGTTGTTTTTATTGTTTGCATATCCAGAGCTTTTAGTTTTTTGATACATTGAAACCAACAAACAAATCCTTTCTGTTCCCAGGAATAAATTATGTCTCTGTATATTTTATGTGAATAGCTCTTTGTAACTATGAATGGTGTTAAAAGATCAAACCAGATTTTTAAATCTATATTTGCATTAATAATTTTCCTAAATGAGTCAATTTAATAATTATCATACATGTTTTAGTGGGCTTAGTTATGCTATATTGCATACTAATACATATGTGCCAGAGTAAACTGTTTTTATCTGTTATTTATTTATTTATTTTTTTTGTAAATCAAATTCATTTATTGATATTACAGTTAGTAATTATTTCCAATTTGCAGAATAATTTGGACTTATCTACTCTGAGATTGTTTTATATATTGATGCTTTTATATATGTTTTTTTATCAGGAAAGTTTAATCCTCACTGTTTCCATGGTCTGATATGATGTATTAAAGCTCTTCTATTTCTTTTGGGAAACCATAAAAATTTTATTAGGCATGAGTTTATTTCTTTGAGTATATTCCTTTCTGGTAACAGTTGCATTGCCAAAGTTATTTATAGAATATTGGGTAGTAAAACCATTGTTATTAACTGTAGTCTATCTTCAAATGCTAATATTATTTTGCTCCACTTTTCCAAAGAGATTTTAATTGTATTGATTATATTATTGCAGCTTTTTTAGACTAGTTCATCATTATATTTGCATAACTCAATTCCTAGATATTTTAAGGTAGATTCTTGTTTCCCTATAATGTGATTCCCCTTCGTCTGCAATTCTTTTTTTTATTTAAAAATAAAAAAAATATTTTGATTTACTGAAATGGAGTCCTGAAGTCCTGTAAAATGTGTTAATTAAAATATCTAATTCTTCTAAGGTCTCTTTTGTATTGGATAAAGTTAATAATATGTCATCAGCAAAGAACATTGCTTTAGAATTGTATTTTTTATAAACATCTATTCCTTTGATTTTTGTATTGTTACATATTGAATCTGCCAATATTTTAATAGCCAAAGCAAATAGATTCGGTGACATGGGACATCCTTGTTTAGTATGCTTTGTTATATGTATAGATTCAAAGGTGAAAGGACCTAGCTTAACATACCCTAATTTATTCATATATATATTCTTTAGTAGATGAACAAAGGAAGGAGGAAATTCAAATAACACCAAAATTTTGAATAAATAGTCCCAATTTAGGGAATCAAAGGCTTTCTCTATATCCAAGCCAATTATGAGTGTTTCTTTATTTTCTTTATTAATATAATCTACAAGAGAAATTATCCTTTTAATATTGTCATGTGTGTGTCTATGATATATAAATCCAGTCTGATCATTACTTATTGTTTTGGATAGTGGTATTTTCATTCTGTTAGTTAATATTGTCATGAATATCTTATAGTTATTATTTAATAATGATATAGGTCTATATGAGGTACAGATGTTTGGGGATTTGTTTTCCTTTAGGATTGGTGTGATTAAGGAATCTCTCCAAGATGGTGGTATTAAAGCTGGTGACTGAATTTCAAATAGAGTTTTATGGAAGAGGCATAGTATCTTTGAAGGAAAAAGTTTATATATTTCCATAATTATGCCCTCTATACCTGGAGATTTATTATTTATACCCTCTTTTCTTGTATCTGTAATTTCTTTCTAGGATATGGGTGTGTGCAGATCTAGTTTTAATTTTTTCTGGTGTTTTTTTTATACTAGAACATTTTTCATCTAGATTTAATTGCTTGATATGTATATTTTCTTTTTGGAAATGTTCCATATTGTGATTTCTATAGGCATCAATAATGTCCCCTATGTCCAAGACATTTTTCCCTTTCTTTTCATGGAAGATGCTTTTAATGTTATTAGCCTTTGATTGTATTTTGATTCTTGTGGATAAATTATGTAGATATTGGGAGTACTGGCCAAGGTATTCATTTTTAGTTTTACTAAAGCTAAACTAGTTTTATTTTAGAATTTCATTGTATTTATTGTTTAATACTTCTACTTTTTTTTTCATCTCCAAATGATTTTGATTTTTTTTCAGTTTTTACTGACAAAAGTTTAGATTGTAGATCTAATAATTCAGAATCCCATTCTCTGATTTTTTTATACCAAGTTAGGGTTTTACCATATATGTAAGCTTTTAATGAGTCCCATATCATTATTTTATTTATCTCTGTGGTGTAATTAATATCTAAGAAGAACTGTAGTTCAAATAATAACCAGGGTTTTAACTCTTTAATTTTAGTTATATATGCTGGAATTCTGGAGTTAAAGATTAATGGTTTGTACCCATTTTGAAGTTTTAGTATCAATGAATTGTGGTCTGAGAAGGGGCAGGGAGTGATTGAGAAATTAATGATTTTAGAGTGTAAGTCATGGCAGCAAATATTGTAGTGATTCTAGTTTGGGTACCAAATCTCTGATCTTGATGGGAAAACAACAAAGATTTATATTCTTTAAATCTGAAAGTTTCTACAAGATAAAATGATTCTACCCACTTATTTAAAGCTTTTGATAAAGCAGATGTATGCAGCGGTCTTTCATTTGTAGTTTCAGAAATATCAAATATACAGTTAAAATCTCCTCTGAATATTATGGTGCCTTTATAATTATTGGAAATGAAATCCAAGTGTTTTTTTAACAGTTCCTGAGCCAATGCCTGGTAACCAGTATAGATTGGCTAGGGTCCATATTCTGTTATTATATTTAACTATTACTAATGCCATAAGGTCTTCTTTATCTTTATACTTATAAATCACTTTTGGGTTAATCACATTTGTTTTCCATAAAATTGTTGCCTTTTTGTCTTTGTCTTATAAGTGGATTGTGCCAATATCATATATTCCTTAGGATTCCATTTGTAATTGTCATTTATTTTGAAATAAGTTTCTATAAGGAAGGCAGTGTGTGCTTTGTTCAGTTTTAAATATTTCAGTACATTTGATCTCATGCTAGGATTGTTTAAGCCATTGGTATTTAAAGATAATAAAGTTAAATCCATCTTAGGTTACTTAGACTATGTATTTTTTTTGTTTTACTGTGACTATTAAACATTTTCCTCTAACTATAAAGTATATGTTTGAGCTTTTAAAAGAAATTATCAGTTTTATACTTTGGGTGTTTACCAATAAAGTAATGTTTTGGTAAGGCATACTAAAAATGTTTTTGTGAAATAACAAATTTAAATTAATAAATGTTAACAAAACTAAGATCCACACTAGCCATGAAATGAAAATCATTCCTAATCTGATGGATAAGCCTAAGACCATCTGATTATCACTCGTACTTTGACAATCCAGAACATCTAAGCTCCATAAATTAAATTATCATATGAAGAATATTTGTAATAGGAATTAATGATATTTATATTATTTTGAACAGATATAGTACTATTGTAGATTAGATAGAATTATAATACAATATAAATGTCTATTTATTGCATAAACAATTAATATTCAGATGAAAGATAGATGACAAACAATTCAATCATAGTAAAGTAGGATGTATCATATATAAAACCTCAGCAAAAGATTATAGCACAAAGTTATTTAACATATTCACCCTTACTGATGAAGTCTTTCAAAACTTATTACTTAATATAAATAGATGGTAATAATGTTTATACCTAATATTTATAATACAATGTGTTTTACTGGATATATCAGAAGTTATATTTCATTGCTTACCCACATTTAAGTAATCACTTTGTCTGTTGCTAACTTACTTAAAGCATCAAGTTTGTTTTATGTAAACATTGATGAAGTTAGTGCATTTTAATTATCAGTGCATCCCTCTTCCCCTTATTTCCTACACATAAGTATTTTCATATCTGTCATTTCTTATTATAAAATGAGTGAAATTATAGGTTAAAAACAACAAAATCACTTATTGTGATTAATGATTACAAGTTCCTTTTCCATACTCATAAATTGCCATTTTATGGCATATACTGAAAGTTTTTTTCAATTTAAATGGCAATATTCTATTTTGTATAATCAGCAAAGGTTAAACTGAGTGATTATCCTCACTTTAATACTATGTGTTCAGAATGTGATTGTTACATTCGGTGACATCCCTAGTTCAGGCTTCTATTGTTTCCCTTGAACAACTTTGTCAGTTTGATGTCATGTATAAAACATTAGTTACCTTGGTAACAGCTTAAGTATTACGTATGGTCAAGATGTGTTACACAACCACAATTCAAGTTAAAGCAATTATATGACTTGTTATGCACATTTACCTATATGAGAAAATCATCATGCTTCCCCTTGATGTTCAGTATAGTGTATGTCATTTATGACAAGTTAAAACAGTAATGTTATTATACTCAATCCCATGTTAATAAACTGTCTATTGTCAATTTAATACTATTTGTTCAGAATATAATTGTTACATTCTGTAACATTTCAAGTTCAGGTTTTTATTATTTCTCATGAACAACTTTGTCAGTTTGATGTCATGTATAAAACATTAGTTACCTTGGTAACCACTTAAGTATTATATATGGTCAAGATGGGTTACAAGAACTACAATTCAAGTTAAAGCAATTACATTACTTGTTATGCATATTTACTTATATAAGAAAATCATCATGCTTCCCCTTGATGTTCAATGTAGTGTATGTCATTTATGACAAGTTAAGACATTAGTGTTATTATACATAAGCCCATGTTATTAAATCCTGTCTTTAATATCTAAATTCAGAAGACTGCTTCATCTTATATGACAATTATGTATTTTATGTCTAGATTTACTAAAATCATACATTACATAACTATTGTGTGTTTTTTTTTTAATCAAGAATCAACTTAATGAGCTAAATGAAGTGTTGGGAGACCATCAATATGTGTACATGTGGTTTAAAACAACTCTTTTATTATATATATATATATTTTTTTAAAACCAAAAACATCATTGCCGAGAATCATCTCGGAGGCTCTTCAGAGCCATTAAGGATTATCGTCACTCAGTCTCTGTTGCCATAACATCCTTGGAGTGTCTGTTTCTGTTAATGTGTCTGTGTACTGCATACCAGAGGCTCACGATGCACCTGAAGCAAAGCTTCACTTCACTGCAACTTCAAGCCTAAATTCCCTCCCTTTCAGTGAGGCATAGCCAGGAAAAGAAGAGAGAGCAAACAAATAAACAAAAAACTCCCAACAAGCCACCACAACAGACAACACACTCCTCCAGCCCTCCCACCTTTCACTTATCAGACGTATAAACAAACCATTCTCCACCAAAACATCCCAAACCACAGCTCCATCCACCCCCCCAGACCCAGGCCAAAAAACCAAATGTCCCCTCCCAACACACAAGCACCAGCAAACCTTGACCACAAGCCACAACCCACAGCCCCCTGGAGACAAAAACAGTGACATATAACAGCTGCCAGACACAGCTGCATCCAGATACACCATGTCAGGCTCAATCAAACAGCACTCAAAGCTACAATATCCACAATAATTGATATTATTTATGTTCAAACAGAATAATAGTGGCATCTGTACTAGCCCCCAAATACGGCTGCATCCACGCACAGCACATCAGGATTGATCAAACAACACTCAAAGCTATGATACCCACCATAATTGATATTAACTATGTCTAGACAGAATAATGATGACATTTGTACTAAGAGCTTGCTACTATTACCCAACCAGGATATGCATGACATTTCTAAATCATACTTTAACTGAAGAAGGCATTAGTCTCCATGACAGCATCTTCTCTTTTCTTCAAAACAGTCTACTGTTACTGCTATTATATATGATGTTAATTTGCTACATTTGAGTCTGAACTCTGATGAATGGTACCTTGTTGAATTAGTTAATTAATTACTTAAACTATTATAAGTAAAATCAATGAAAAATGAACAAGATAAGTATTCATTTAGTTCAAGTAGGGGAGTAGAAACTTCTATGTTTGTATTACATATTGCTTTGTTTGGCGTATATATAATGTAAATAATAACCCATCTTGACCTATCTTTGTTTTTGAAGAATTATTGGACTCTTTGAACATTCCGAATAAATCATTACTGTTTCTCAGTTGTTTAAGAATCCCTCCTATTTTTAAATAAAAACAGATGACAAGTGATGCACCATAGCAGTTGATGCTTTGAGAGATGTATTTGTAAGAGTTATTTTTTTGGGGGGGACAGCTATCTTGGAATCAGTTTTTTGTTTCTTCTTTCTAGCATCAGTCCAAGGATTTGTTTCTCTTCCGTTTGATTCTCAGCTAGGGTGTAAGGAGTGCCTTCTGTGTGGAGTCTGCATGTCCTCCCCGCGGTCAAGTGGCCTCCGAAAGACATGCATAAATGGGTGTGTCTTTGCTGAAGGTTGGGCATCGGGCTGGCAACTCGGCACAATAAAAATCAACTGCCAATCATTAGCGGACTGGAGTTCCACTGTGGCGACCCCTAACCAGGAAAAGCCGAAAGGACAAACATTCCTTTAAGAGTAGGAGCTATCCATTCCTTTTCTTCTGGGATAAACACTATATTGTTGTTTTTGATGAATATAGTAGCTTCTTTTAAGACATTAAAGGTTCTCATCTCATTCACAAAAAGTATTTTTATATTGGCTGGAAAGGTCAGCTGTGCTTTAATGTTGTTTTGTTTCAACAGTTTTATTACTGGCCAGACTTTTTTCCTTTATTCTAGTATTCTGGAAGAATAATCATTGCCAAACCTTATCAGGCTTTGATTGTATTTTAAGGGTGATTTTCTCCAAGCAGATTTTAATATTAGTTCCTTGTCCAAAAATGAAAGAAATGTTATAACTATGGATCTAGTTGGAGTATTTGTTGAGTTAGAAGTAGGTTTCCTCAGTACTCTATGCGCCCTTTCAGTCTCAAATGAAAGTCCCTCTTTCAAGTCTAAAAATTTAGGAATCCAGGTTGTTTTAATGTCTTCTCCTTCAGTGTTTTCAGGCAGACCAAAGATCCTTATGTTGTTTCTCCTTTCCCTGTTTTCTAAGTCATCTATTTTGTTAAGCAGCCATGTATTCTGTTTAAGCAGAAATTATTTTTGGAATTCTTCCTCTTTGAGTCTCCCTTCAATGTCATTTAGAGAAGTCTCTACATTTGTTATTTTTGTATAGTGTTGCTGTAATAGTTCCTTAAGAGTATCAGTCTGTTTTTGAAGATTTGATTTGAGGTTCTCTAAGTCATTTTTAAAGCCATCCATCTTCAAAGATAGTTCCTGTAAGGTAGATGTCATCAATTGCAGTTCATTTTTCAAAGAAGCATCTGGATGAGAATTCCTTGAGTTGTTCATATTCAGTGACTCAATATATCTCCAAGTTACTCAACAGGAAATTTTTTGTATAGCTCCACCAACATTGATATTTATGTAGTTTAGTAGTTTATCTATAGATTTCTGATGTTTTAAACTTGAAAATAATTAAATTGTCATATATTATTATACTAGTTTATGGAGTTCTCAAAATTCACTGCTCTGTTAGCCATCTAGGCTTCACCTCCCTTTTAGATTTCTTTTTTTTAACTGTCTATTGTCAATTTAATACTATTTGTTCAGAATATGATTGTTACATTCTGTGACATTTCAAGTTCAGGCATCTGTTGTTTCTCTTGAACCCCTTTTAGATTTCTGATGTAGCTAAAGAATGCCTCTAGATTATCTTTAGCTAGGGATGCTAGTTTAGCTTCATAATTCCCTTCAGATGACTTTACCAGATACCTGCCTCTGCTGAGTCAGTTCCCTCTTAGTTTCTTCCACTTGTTGAGAAACTTTTTTATACTTGATGCCCACCAGGGTGGCTTGTTTTTTTTATGTGAGGACCTTGTTTTTATTCATTCAGGTACAGCCGAGTCTATATATTTGTGTAAACATCTGTGTAGCAGTCATTGTTGACAGTGGTAGCGGGGGGGGGGTCGCAATTATTTATGGCATCACTTAGGAGGCTATAGTTTGCTTTGGAGAAATTTTTCAATGTGTTTGCTCTTGAGGGGGTTAGGTATGATTGTTAATTCGAATGAAACTGAATTCTGATCAGACCTTACCAGGGAGGGTAACACACAGGGTAGTGCAGAGACCTCTATGTTGGTAAGTATTAAGTCTAGTTCATTCAAGCCCCTTGTGGGGATGCAGACTATCTGTTCCAGAGCATTTGTATTAACAAAGTCCAGAAACCTTAGTGTGAGCATGTTTGTGCTAATATATGACTCCCAGTTGATGGAAAGATAGTTGAAATCACGCAAGACCAAGGTGTTTGGCTGAATAGTGAGTGACTCAGGTAGGTCCAAGTAAGCAGAGTTGTTCTTATGGTTGATGGTGGGAAACATATAGCTAACAATGATACAGAAGGGGGTTTTATCTGCAGTTGGTTGGACTTGGAGTAGGTCTAAGTGGTCAAACTGTTTGACCACTCTTGAGGTGTACTTGTCTTAAGTAAAGATGGCTACACTTCTTCCTTTGGTTCTTTCACACTCATTTTAAGGTCTGAATGTGTGGAAGGCATTGCAGCCTTGCATGACTGGGGAGGCTCTCTGCATAGTTGAACCATGTCTCTGTGTCTGGACAGACATTGCCATCTTCCAAGGTAAGGAGTGCTTCCAGTCAGTGCAGTTTCTGATTTAGACTGTTTGCATTAAGCAGCATAACCTTGAGTTTGTCACTAGTGGAATTTTTTTACATCGGGAAATTAGTTGTTTTGACATTGCCTAAAAAGGCACTCTGGGGGAGGAAAGTACCTTTGCCAGCAACTGAAAGCCAAGAGGCAACAGGTGAAGACCATCTCTTGCAAAGCTGCGTGGTCTGTCGACCATATCTTCCCAACTGACAGATACCGGATCACCCGGAACTGACACCAGAAGCTAAGCTAATTGTTGAAATCAATCATTTTTTTTATATTGAGACATCATCCTGGGTGAAGAGAGAATGCTGCTTAGGGCTAGCGACATATCTGCCTGGGACACATAATCTGAGAGCTTAGTCATGTATCTATTCATATAGTCCAGTGAGGTATATCTCAAGTCATTCATGCCAACATGGACTGAGACAGAGTTATAACGGTACTTGTAGAGAGACTTAAGTGTGTATGTGATCTGATGGATCCTGGCACCTGACAGGCAGCTGACCATGACCTTCTCCTTATCTAGCCTGGTGAGGGGAAGATCTCTGTGCCTCACTATGGAATCATTTATTACCAAGACATTTGGTTTTGATGTGTTTTGCCTCAGGACATTATTAGCTGAAACACTGCTCTGTGTATTATTATGTGTAGTGGATTCTGTTGGGTCTGCAGTGTGTGCAGTAGGTTTGTGCTTGGGAGATCTCTGATCTTTAGGTAGGCTTCTAGTGAGTAACTCCATGTAAGTGAGTTTATGTGTTGTGAGCTTATGTGCAAGTGATGAAGTGTGTGTGCTGACAAACTGTTTGATATCTGGTTTATTGTTATGTGAGAGAATTGATTCCAAGTTAATACTATAGATACAACTCTCCTGTTGTATTTGTTTGTTTTAGAAGTAACTAGTTGTCAGTATTCATGAGGCAATTGCTACATTGCCTCAGTATGCCCATGTCAAAAAGGCTGACTGGAGAAATGGTGGGAAATTGTCCATCCATTGTGGCAGGTATATACTGTACTGTCTAGTGGGGTGTCAGCTAGATGGACCAGGTTTTGTTGTAAGACTAATAAAAAGTGGCTATGCTATGGAGGGCTAGGGGTAGAAAACTCTAGCAATGCTTCACAATGCACAACTGAGTTGCTCGCAGGGTAACAGTGCAATCTCTGAGCAGTTCTGGTAAGCTGAGTGCAAACCCACCCAAACATGATGCTGAAGTACAAGAAATGTTACATGATTTTAAAAAAGTAAACAAATGGAAAGCCGAAGACTGCGCATTATTCCAGCAATCCCCAACACAGATGGGTCCTTGGCTTCACACTTCTGTCTGCCACAAGGGTGCAGGGGGGCCTTGCTAATGTAAGATGGCTGGTTTTAGGGCTTGACAGTCTATATTCTGCAAGCCTGAATCTAGCCTATGCTATAAAATGAAGAAGTACTAGAAATTCAAAGTGCAGAAAATCACAGTCACAAAAGAAAAAAGAAAAAAAAAAAACAGTTTAAATAAAGCACCAATTCAGTAGAATACTCCCACAAAAGTGTAAACTCCAAACCTTCCTAGTGTGAAATACATGGTCTGGAACCCAAGTGATTAAATCTGAACAAAGACACTTACAGTAACAGGCACAATAAGCTTTCACCAGCAATTGCCTGCTTAGGCTACACTCTTCTGTCACAAGAGTCTAGACCACAAACCTTCCTAATGTAAAATAACTGGTTTGGAACCCAAGTGTTTAGCCAAGTGACTTTCAGAATAACAGACATAATAAGCCTTCAACTAGCAATTCAAAACATAGGCAGGTGTAGATTATCCTCTCCTGCCACAAGAGTCCAGACCATAAACCTTCCTATGCAAAACAACTGATTTGGAGCCTGAGTGCTTAAACCTTAACAAAGACATTTAGAACAACAAGCACAATAAGCCTTTAATCAGCAATTCCAATCTCAGAAGAGCAGAGGCTATCCTATCCTCTCATAAGAGTGTAGACTACAAACCTTCTTAATGTAAAACAACTGGCCTGAATCCCAAGTGCTTAAACCAAAACTAAGAATCTAAGAATAATTTAATGCTATACCAGATAGATGACAGTGTAATGTCTTTTAATCTATACACATACATCATGGCATGGTTAGTAGGGCCTGTGTTATCTTGGTAAGAAAGTACTGTGGTCTGCCAGCTGCTGCATGTGTCTGGTGAGGTTCATGCAAAAGAGAGCATTATACTGTATTACTGTTCTGATGAGTTTGGCTACAGTACTGCCATAAAATCCTGAGATCTGAATGTGATGGTGTGTCTTATGATGTGCACCATACATATATATACTGGAAAATATTAAAGAGAAAAGTTTGAAAGTAATGAGACATATTGCAGCTCCTGACTTCACAACTCTTACAAGGAAGTACACTAGAAAGGACTGACAAGATGATGCTCTCCACTGTATAATTTGGCAAGGCAAATGTAAGTGACAGGTGCAATTATCAATTAAACAACACAAATGCAGGTATACTAGGCACTAATGCAGCTATGCACCCTGTCATCAGACATAAAGCTTTTGTATCCCTGAATACAAAAGAGAGAAAACAGGGATATGGCACAGTTATCATCACTTGCGCAGGGTGTTGTGTGGGGGAGCAGGAGGTCTAGGCTGACAAAAAATGTCGGTGAGTGTGTATGAGTAAGAAAGGGAAGCAGGCAGGCTGAACCAAGAAACTGTTGTGTGTATGTCTATAGTGGTCTTGCATGAGAAAATGGAGTGTGAGAGTCTGCATGAACATAGCCAAGCTCACTGCTAGCTCCTGTTTTTTGCTTATTTTGTTCGAGTTATTTATAGCACTTTGTGTACTGCACATTTTTCTAGCTAGTTTCACTGTGTGTGAGGTATTAACTGGAAATTGTCCACTTTTATTAAGCATCTGTTGGGTTGTTTGTTTCTGATAACTTGTTTGCAGTTAAACATTTTCTCTAGAGGCTCCTTTAACTGTTTAAAACTTTCATTTAAAGGCTCACTGCTGCTTTTCTGCTGTGAGAAACATTTCTGCAGTTTGTTTCTAAGTAGTGTGGATATTTGTAGCATTGTCCATATTCAGGCTTGTATTTGGGCCTAGTGTTTGTGGAGGCTGTGTGTCTGAGCACATATTCAGGGACATCTTGGTTTAGCCAAAGCCATCAGGCATTTCAGTGAGATAGAATTGTTTAAGGTCATTGGCTGACTGAGGTCACCTGGACTACAGGTTAGACTAAGCACCTCACTGGTTCTTTTGAGCTTTTTTTTTCTTAAACGTTGTCTCAGGTTTCAACTTTCTGTTACCTAAGAAGTTAAGTTGTGAGTGTTTCTGCCATTTCTCACTGAGCTGATCGAAGGAAGGACACCAAGCAAACTTGGATCTATAATATATAACATTAAGTATCCTGTTTTTTTTTTTTTTTTGCTTATTTTGTTCAAGTTATTTCACTATGTGTGAGTTATTAACTGGAAATTGTCCACTTTTATTAAGCATCTTTTGGGTTGTTTGTTTCTAATAACTTGTTTGCAGTTAAACACTTTCTCTAGAGGCTCCTTTAGCTGTTTAAAACTTTCATTTAAAGGCTCACTGCTGCTTTTCTGCTGTGAGAAACATTTCTGCAGTTTGTTTCCCACCCTCCCTCCGTATTGGTATGTTGTTCTTATAGTTGGTGACTTTGCAGTTGCCCGCCCCTACTGTAAATTTGATCTGGGACCCTCCTTCCAGTCTAGTGTCATTACCTCATTCTGCCTAATACAGGGAGTACATTTGAGAAGGCCAATCAGCTTAGTTTCTGCTACTCCTTTCTCTCTTTCCACTAAAAAAAAAAATTAAATTTCTAAGCTTGTTTCCTGCCTTTCCTGTGGGTAGTCTAGTCTGGATATAGATTTGCTGTGTCCAGGACTATTTGTAGGCTTCTAAGCCCCCAAGCCTTTCTGTGTTGGAGGGAAGCCTTCTAGCTTAATTTTGTTTCTTAGAACTAGCCAGATTTCTTTGTTTCACCACTCGTCTGTTTCTTTGAGCTCAGCACTTGTTCAGAACTTATTGTAAGCACTAAATAAGCTACAAATTACTACAGCATTCAACTTTCCTCACTGTCTAGAGGAAAACAGTTTCTAGTACTTAACAAATAAGCACCTATCCAGGCATGTCTAAGGATTAGCTCCCGGCGTTTTCTTCTGTCTACCTGATGAATCTGGGCATCTTGGGACAATGCAATAATTGCCTCATGTACACAGACAACCCTCTTCTCCTACCACCCAACACTACAACCTGTTAGAGATGCACTTATATAGCCAAACTGGAAGCAAAGCTCTCTTCACCTAAGACTGGACTAGACAGTCAAGAGGAGAAGGTAAACACTTGCACCACACCACACTCAGCACATAGTCCCTCAAAACCTACACCAGCAAAACACACACATAGAAACACAAAACACACACCTACATTCGTGGAGGGTCTCAGTAAAAACCTGCCCAAACAACAGGGATATCCAAAGCGGAAACACCCCCAACACAATCCAAATCACACATAGCCCACAAAGTCAGTGTGCCACTCAACCACAGCCCATAAGGCATAATAACATACTCAACACTCTAGTCATAGGCGACTCTATAGTCAGGCACACTGATGTTCCACTCACCAGGCTAAACAAGGAGAAAGTTACTGTCAGCTGCTATCAGGTGCCAGGATCCACCACATAATGCACACACTCAGGTCACTGTACAAAAAGTACAAATATGACTCTGTCATTGTCCATGTTGGTGTGAATGACCTGAGATGTACCTCCTTGGACTACATGAAAAGGGACATGGAGGAGCTGCCCGATCTTGTAGCACTGGCAGGTATGATGCTAGCCCTGAGTAGCATCCTGCCATCACCCAGAATGATACCACAGTAGAAGGACAAAATGTTTGACTTCAACAATTGGCTAAGCTTCTGGTGTCATTCTAAGGGGATCCAGTATCTGTCTGCCTGGGATGACATGATCGATAAACCATGATGCTTTGCCAGAGATTGCCTGCACCTGTCGCCCCTAGGATTCCGGATACTGGCTAAGGCTCTAGCCACCCCTATAGTGCGTTTTTCAGGCAAGGTTCAAATGACAAATTCACCACCCTAACAGGTACAGGCAAGAAGAATCTGAGGGTATTGCTACTCAATGCTAGAAGTCTAAACCTCAAAATGCACTCACTCGAGGCACTCCTTAAAATGGAGAACATCGACATCTGTGCAGTGACAGAGACCTGGTTCAAGGATCCAGAGAGTACCCCTTTATTACCAGGCTATAATTCATACCACACATTTTGGCCACTTAACCTGGACCGAAACACTAAAGGCAGAGGCGTGTCCATATTCATTAAGGATATCCACACCTCCAGGCTAGTTGTTCAGCATAATGGATCTGAGATTATCCAAGTGCAGCTAACTCTGGGCAAGACCGCAATCCAAATTGTAGCTTGCTACAGATCCCCCACCATGCCCCAGGATTCCCATTCCTCATTTCTTGATACACTGGAAAATATTAGGGTACAACCTAACACCCTAATAATGGGTGATTTCAACTATCCTACCATTAACTGGGAAAACTACTCATGCAACAACTCTTGTGCTCAACATTTTCTGGAATTCATAAATTCCAATGCCATGGATCAACTTATCCACACCCCCACCAGGGGCAGCAATATCTTAGACCTGGTTATTACCAACATGGACAACCAGTGCTCCACATCAGAGATCAATTCCTCGTTGGTCAGATCCGACCACAAGCTAATCACCCTAGACATCCACATCCCTCCCCCACCTCCCATTAGGGAAACCACAGTAAAAAATTTCTCCAAAGCTAACTTCACGCTCCTTAAGACAGAAGTGGCAAATTTCACGACATCCATGCTGACGGACAATAGAGGTATGACTGCTGAATCCTACACAAATGCACTTTATAAGCACTTACACGAGTGCATGGATTGTGCAATCCCTAACAGAACCAAGATGCTATCCTCCAAAAAGAAGGAAACCAATCTGGTGGTCCCCTGCCATAAAAAAAACTCTACAACAGAAGAAAGAAACTGTTGCAAAAAAGAGTAAAATCCCATGATTGGAGAAACTCCCTGGTCAGCCTCAGTAAGAAGCTGAGATCCCTCATAAAATCCTCCAAAGCTAGTTATGAAAACAAAATCGCCACTGACTCTAAAGACAACCACAAAGCATTCTATAGTTATGTCAAGAATCTCTATGGCAACACTCAGATCTGCTCTGAGTTACAGCACAATGGCACTAAATATACAGAACCAACTGATATTGCCAACATCCTGGCAGATAGGTTCAGTGCTAACTTTACCCCCCTGTCATCTCCTAAAGGGCCCATCTCTATACCAAAAGAATGCAAAGTTCCTGTAATTATGGCTGCACAGGTAAAAAACACACTATCCAAAGCCAAGAACACAGGATCCATGGGACCTGACAGCATCCCAGGCTGTGTTCTACCTGAACTACAGAACAAACTGGCACCCCACCTAAGTACCATGTTCAATCATAGCCTCACCTCAGGCTATGTGCCCACTGAATGGCGCACAGCGACAGTTATCCCACTCCACAAAGGGGGAGCCACCACAGACCCTGGAAACTACAGCCCCATTAGCCTAATGAGCCCGGTCTGCAAGGCTATGGAATGTATCATCATGGAACTTATAAACAATGACATTGGTAATCTCTAAACTCAGGACCCCACCCAGTTCGGGTTTGTAAAAGGCAGATCATGTCTCCTAAACTTGATAGACTTCTTTGAAGCAGTCACCAAAGCCATAGATGAGGGTAAGGTGGTTCACACAGCCTATCTAGATCTCGCCAAGGCTTTTGACACCATCCCACACTCTGGAATTATAGATAAACCTAAACTAGGTATAAATCCATATGTCACAAGATGGGTTACCAACTGGCTCACTGACAGAACCCACACTGTGAAAGTAGCAGACTCCAAATCCAACTTCAGACCAGTGACAAGTGGAGTACCACAGGGTTCAGTCCTGGGTCCTCTCATGTTTGGTATCTACTTCTCTGAAGTACAGGCCAACACAGAAGGTCTTTGGCTAATGAAGTTCACAGATGACTGCAAACTAGGAGCCATAATCAAATCTCCATAGATGTGGACATCCTACAAAAGGGTCTCACTGAGACAGATGCCTGGTGTCAAAGCCATGGCCTCAAGCTCAATGCCAAAAAGTGCATTGCCATCCCTTTTGGTAAAAACTCTGTACCCATGAACTACCACATAGGCGGTAGTCTACTTAACACCGAAAGTGTGATAAGAGACCTTGGGACACAGGTGGACAGTAGTCTCTCCTTTGATAATCACATCGCCACAGTAGTCAGGAAATCCTTCTACATGGCACACCTCATCACAAAAGGTTTCTCATCCAGGAAAAAAGAGGTCATTGTTCTCTTCTACTCCTCACTCATTAGACCCATTATAGAGTACAATGCCCCTTTTGGTATGTACCTCACAAGACATCTACAACAACTGGAAAGGCCACAGATATACCTCACAAAGAGGATTACTGGCCTCAAATAGATGCCCTACGGAGACTGCCTCAAAAAACTGCAGCTTTACTCCATCGCATATCGCCTACTCAGAGGCGATCTCTGCCTAACACACAAAGCTATGTCAAACCCAGAGCTTTTAGACATGCTCCACTTAAAGAAATCTCAATCCCTGTGAGCTTCACGCTCTAGGGACCTAAACCTTGTCACCACAATAAACAGAACATGCTGGAGGGATAGATTCCTGTCCCAGAGACTTCCCAAACTCTGGAACAAACTACCTATCTATATCAAACAAAGCTCCTCATTAGCACTCTCCAAGAAAAATCTTGATGATTGGATGGGAGATAGGAAATTCACCCCAGGGATCACTTCTGTGGCTCTGCTCGACAGTGGCACAGGAAAATAATTTTCTTGGGTGGCGAAAGCCAGGGTACCTTTGGCTAGGCTTATATAGGCCCTAAGACCAATAGCCTAGTACCGACCTATGAACCTACCTACCTATGAATCTACATCTTGGTATGTCTGACAGGTGTAAGCCTTGCATGGTAGAGTTGGCAGTTCATAACTGTCACCCCTGATCATGAGAACTTGCTCTACCAGGAGTTGCACTGGCACCTCCATGCCCAAGGTCAGATACAGTGCTGCTACCTGAATGTGACTGATGTTTGCTGGATGTGCTCTTTTCACAGGAACACCCAGGACCATGACCCTATGGCCTGCCATGTCTGGTTGAGGACAGCACACTCACTGACAGACCAGCAGAAGTACTGCCACTACGGCAGCATGATCAGATATGGTCATGTTGGTTATCAGCAGATGTTGTGGCTGACTTACACCCATGAGGCTGCTGTTTCCCTTCCAGCAGACATTCCATCTCAGACACTGCTCATTCTCTGACAGACACCCCTTTGTCCATCACAGATACCCCTCATTCCAATGTGTCATCTGATCCAGTGAACTGTTGTCACTATGGAGGTAGTCACGCATGTCAGCCTGTGCCACATCTACAACCCTGAGCATTTGTCTGGAGCACAATTCTGAATGTGCTTGTGCCTCCATGATGGCCCTAATCATATGTTGAGTGACACAGGAAGAGACATCTGCACTGGGTGAAGGAGGGACAGCAGGCCCCCTCTGAGCACCTCTGTTAACCCTCCTGCATGACATCTCACCAAGTCTTTGGCTATTGCCATACTCAACAGTCACTGAAGATGCAGTAGCCACAATTCCCTGCTCAATGTCCTCACCCTCCACCCATCCAATATCTGTGGGCTCAGTGGACTAGGTAGGTGTAGGCCTACTGGCTGTGTCCAGGGAAAATGAAGGCAGTGGCTGGATGTCAACCTCTATGTCAGATTCAACCTCTGCACCCCCAACTGTGTCTCAGATTCACCACCGTCATTATCAGTGTCTGATGAGACTGACATCAGGTGACACAGGGCCCACACTCTCACTATCATGATCACCTGTGATAAAAAGGAAGAAACACAGACATACATTAATACACACATTACTATGGTGCAATATACGCTAAACAACTAACAGTGCTGCCACTATTACAAACAGTACAGCACTACACACAGCAGGTCTAAAATGATGCATCATGATATTTCTTGATCTGCAGTACTGAAATAAATGTACTTGACTTACAAGTTGGGAGGGTGGCTTAATGGCTAAGGTGTTTGCCTTACAAACACAAGGTGCAGGGTTTGAGTCTCACAAGAGATAATTGGCTAGGCTTAAAATGGCTCGCAAGGGCAGTTAGCTTAGTACTAAACTATGAACCTATGAACCTATGAACCATCTGCAGGAGACATACGTCGCTGGATTCCTGATGGTCCTGAAATAAGTTAATCAAGAGGTAAGAGGAACATCATCACATTTAACAGTAAGACAGGGGATAATACATGTACTCCTCTATATCTGCATTAACAGTACATTCAACAAGAATGTGGCTGACAATTCCAAACTTGAGTTTATCACTGTACCAATCTTCAATCCCCTCCCCCCCAAAAAAGACATGTGACACACAAGTAACTAATATTTCATTTTTTTTTTACTATACACCAGTATTCAAATGGTCATATAACAAAGCCTACCTGGAAGCTCCTCCTGGGATTCAGAAGGAGTGGCACTTACATCAGTGACATGATGTATTTCATTCTGCTGTGAGCTCTCATGTTAGATATTCACTAGGAACACTTCACTGGGGGTAAGAGGTGGTTCTGTAGCAGGCCCACCCCTGATTATTCTTTGGTCTTGGACGACAGCAGCTGCTCAGCCCATGCAGAGGTGATCATGTCAGTGCCCCTGCGACACATCTACTCATATTCCCAGCTGTGGCTGCCCACAGAATTGGTTTTGGAAACCATCTACTGCCATACTCATAGCCTTTTTTGCATATTGGGTTGACCCCTTCCCAGCAGAAATGTCCCATGTTGAGACACAGAGTAAACAATGATATCATTCTCTACTTCACTGAAGGGGGGTCTGAGCCTCATAGACATTCCCCAGGATTCAGCAAGCAGCCGTGCAGGCATAAGTTATGGCATGTTCCTGTGCAGCATGGAAGTGCGCATTGCATATGTATGAAGGCACACTGCCATGTTGTAAAATGGACAGGGTTCTGTGTACTAGTAGAACCACACAAGCACAGCACGACACAGCAACTGCAGGATACAATTCTTTATTCACCAAGGTTTAGCGGTTTCTTCCCACCAATAGGGACTTCCTCAGAACAATGCAACATAACCCACCTAGCCATTATATAACAACCAATCAATAATTATTTCTAATTAATTAACAAACATTAATTAACTATTAAAGCTACAAACTGGATTAAAAAGACATGTACATTAATACATATACAAATGCACTAAAAAGCTTCAGCCTAAAATATTATTTAATTTTAAAACACATGTGATTGCAGTAGTTTTGTTAATTCCTGGATACTTAGTTGCGGTCAGCCGCAGCTGCAATTTGATTTCACATATATCTAAATGAATGAATATAATTCTCTCCTGAAAATCTTTAGTTACCTGTTGAATAACCAACATTTTAAATTTGTGGTCCTTAGTAAATTAATATGTCTACTGAAAGAATTAGTTAGCTTGCCATGTCTGATGTCCAACAGATGTTCAGCTATTCTATTTTTAAACTGTCTGCATGTGTTTCCTACATAAAAAATAGGACAAGATTGGCACATAGCCACATATACTACATTTTGACTACTACAATTAAAATGTCCATCAATAAATATGAAGGTGTCATTTAATCTGTACCGTTCAGTGGTTTCTAAAATATATGAACAAAAAGTACACATATTACGTTTAAAGTTGCCCTTAATTCTATGTTGATGCCTAATGCTAGTAAGGGTAGCAGTCTCCAAAATATTCTTCACTGAACGATCCTTTTTATATACAACCTTTGATATTACCCCCACCTTTGTCCCTATATTATTGTTACTCTTCAGAATTTCCCAATTATTAAGAACAGCTTCAACAACATCAGGGGTATCCAGATTGAAGGTAGTAATAAAACTAGTCATGTAATTGTTCAAATTAACAGCTTCCTTACACTGCATGCTGAGTTTTAATCCTTTACCATCTGCTAACAATGGTTGATAAAATCCTGATCTACATTTAAATATAATTTCCTGTTGGATTTTATTTAACAATTCTAAAGGATACCCTCTCTTGAGAAATAACTGTTTAATATAGGACAATTTGTCCAAGAAGTCACTTTCTGTTTTGACCATTCTGGCAGCCTGCACCATCTGTCCTTTGACTATAGATCTTTTGTGATGGGGCGGGATGCCAACTATTGAATTCCAATTAGGAATTGGAGAAGGTGAGTTTCCTATAAATGGCTGACTTTAATTTTCTATCAACTTTGTTGTAGATCAAATCCACATCAAGATATGTAATATGTGTTTTACTATAGTTATAAGTAAATTTAAAAAAAAACTTCTGTACTATTCACATATTCAAGAAAAAGCTGAAGTTTGGCTTCAAGTTCTTATGTTGGTTGAGAAGAAGTTCTGTGTATGAGTGCAAGGGGTGTGTCTGAGACTAGAGCTCTCACAATACATACACCCCCTGCACTCCAGAATTGCCATTCAGCAATTTCAAACAAGTGAGAATGCTCGTAACACCCCCAACCCATCAGGGTAAGAAATCTGGACAAAGCCATAAGGGCCAATCATCCCTACCAAGCCATAAAGTTGATAGAATAACAGGTTTAGCATGAGCACATAGCGCACACCTCCCTACTCATCAGAGTAAGGAATCTGGACAAAGCCATAAGGGAAATCGTCCCACAAAGCAGAACGCTGATAGAATAACAGGTTTAGCATTAGCAGAAATATTCTGAAGAGTACAAATAAAAAAACACAACAAATATATATATTTTTTTATAAATGCGATAAAGTTTAAGCATAGCTGCGTGGGTGTACCCATTGCTTAGCTACGCTTAGCCCAGCTTAAAAAGCACAAGAAGTTAAATAGCAAGAGACATCCAAGTTAAGGAATGCAATAGTGTAGTGGTTAGAGTGTATGCTTTGTAAACAGCCATCCCTGGTTTGATTCCCCACTGTAACCAATTATCATTTTACATGTTAAAGCAGTATATAAACATTATTTTTATAATTAGCTACAAAATAACATATATTTGTTAACCAGAGTACTGTGGTAGGTCTGGATATGAGGTGTCAGTGTAATAAAGTTGTGAAAATCCCATATGAACACAAGTGCCCCATACAGTGTAGTCACACATGAATAAATGTAATGAAAGCACATTGGTGAATGTCAGGGACATTAAAAGATTTATAATATGTAATGAATGATGACTCAATCCCATACAGCAGATAGTCGATAAAATAAAAAATAAGCAATGATAAGCATTGCACAGATCTGCTTACCAGGTGTAAGCATTGTGTAAATATGACAGCTAAGCAATGAGTTGCCCAGCTAAGTGGATTTGCCCATTGGTAAGCAATGCTGAACCTGCCCCTTTAAGCACTAACAACCTTAGCTAAGCAGGTTTGTCTGTAGCTTAGCTTAGCTCAGCATATTCAAAACCATCCAATCATGGCAAAGGGCAGGAAATCAGCTGTATTTAAACTCTGCAGGTGAGAATATAGCTCAGAACTGGTTGCAGCTTCCCACTGTAGGCAATATGGCAGGTGTTGCTGAGGGCATGTGCTTCCGGGGGTAGAGCTGGGGCATACAGGAGTCCAAGGTCATGGTAGGACTCCTGGTAAATAACCATGATGAGAGACTGCTGCAGGGCCAGTACCAGGGCTCCCAATATAAAGCAGAAGCCTGGGACCATCTCACCCATCGTACCAGTGTCACTGGTATCGCTCAGACTGGTTAGCAGGTCTGGCACCACTATGCCGACTTGAAACAGAGAAAGAGGGAGGCCTTGGATCAGAGGGTCCAAGAAGCAAGGAAGAGGGGTGATCTCCCAGCAGTGTGTAAATATTCATATCAATAATTGTTTACTAAAGTCCAGCCTGTGTATGTGATGGATAGGTATGCTTAAATATTTCTCTATTCCCTTTACAGCTGCAGCTGATCGGGCTGTAAATCAGAAAGCCCATGCCAGTAGGTTGCAAAGGCTGTGTCACGAGGCTGGTGAGTAACGATCCTGCTTGTAGTAGTCATATCAAATAAATATAAAGTAGTAGAAAGTCACCTGGCAGTATAAAAACTGTGTATGGGTTGTTCTGAATAAACCAGACAATATGACAGTAATAGTCCCATATAGGTCATATTTCAATAAAACCTTAGCTACCTGGCAAGAAAGTTCTAAATCCTGGACTGGTTGTGTTTACTCTGGTACTGTATGGCATTTAGTGTTGCAGTCTCTGAATAGTCTTTGAATAGTAATGTTGTGTTAACCACTGTTACCCGCACTGTGCTACATACAAAATATGTCTAGTAATGTCTGTATAAGACTGTTGTAAGTACAAGGTCTGGTTGTACAACCAAGAGAGACTTAGACATAAAACACTGAAAAAACAGACAGCAGTTTCTAAATAGCTCACTCTGATGAAACTCAAAGTGTTGTAATTTTAGCACACACAGCCATGGTTCGAATCCCAGGAGTGGTAGTAGTAAGCTGTATGCATAATCATACCTCTCAACTGTACAGATGTTTGCAGAATGTCCAAATAATTGGCTCATATTTTTGGCCTGTTCCTCTGTCTCCCTGGCAAATCACTGGGATGCTCCCAGAATTGTAGTCACTAAATATTGACATACATTTGATTTTCAGACCTCAAATCTGTCAGAAAATGTATATTAAAACACATCCTTTTACTCTAGAAACTCTCCAAGTTTATAAGAGCAATATTCAAAATATGTCCCTATTTGTACCCTCATGTTGTCAAACTTTGTCTCGTGTGTGTGCATTAAGAGATTGAGAGGTATGTGCATAATATTAACTAGGAATCCGGGAATATGACATCTCAAGCAGACAGACATTAGACCCTCTTGGACTGACAGCTGTAACTGTGCCACCTGTTAAAGATGATCATTCTGTGTTTGTACTGTGGCATCATTCTTGGTGAGGGTTGGATGCTGCACACGGCCAGTGTCATACTGGCCTGGGGTACATACTCAGAGAGCTCATCCATGTCTCTTTTCATGTAGTCCAGGGAGGTACATCTCAGGTCATTCACACCAGCATGGACATTGAGTGCATCATATTTCTGCTTGCTTTGGGGTGACCTGCGTACTTGTGTTATGTGGCATATTGTGGCAGCCTACAGGCAGCTTACTGTACCCTTTCCCTTGTTCAGTCTGGTGCGTGGGACACCAGTGTGTCTGCCTATACAGACACCTATTACAACTGTATCAGGCATGTTGTTTCTCCTTCTGGCCTGTGACTGTTTGGCACACCAGCTTTGTGTACTATTTGTTGCATGTGCTATGTTTGGAGGTTGTGGTTGCTTGGGATCTGCTTTGGAGGCTTCTGTTGGTGTGGTGTGTTTGTAATTAGGGCCTCTAGGAATGTTTTTCTGTGTTTATGTGTTTGGTTTACAATTGTGGTAGGTCTATGTGGGACTGGGTTTGTGGTGTATGTGGTTACCTTCTCCTCCTGACTAGTTTTGACAGTACTGAGTTGGGGGAGCTCAGCCTCCGGTTTGGATACATGGTTGCATCTATCACATATATTTGTATTTATTGGGGGGAGTTGTGGTTGTCTGTGTACTTGGGACAGGTGTCACATTGCCTCTGGATTCACAGATTCTACTTGTTGTGGCTGGCCTTAGTGGATTGTATGTGTGGACATATGTTATTCCCATACTACTGATCAGTGATTACTTCCCTTTTTATGTTTGCTCTATCATGTGGTAGCTTCCTCATTCTCTTGCATGGTTTGGTAATGGCTGGAGTCCAGCATGCCAGATGCCTGCGTGTATGGCATTGTGTCTTGTTGTTATTTGTGATTGCATACTCCATGCATTCCTGGCTGTGTTCATGGAATGCCTGTATAACATGCTCTGCGGTGTGTCCCATATTCTGCACTTGCACAGGGCCTTTCGCGGATTCCACATCGGTTTGGAGGGGTGCAACCTATGCTTTACACATGTTTTTCACTGTAGTATTCTGGCCAGGGACTGGGGTCGGGATGTGTATATCCAGTGTGATTACTCTATAGTCTGGTCTTACCAGTGAGGGATACACTTCTCATCTTGCCATCCAGTACACATGTTGCTGATTATCACATCCAGTATGCTTACCCCTCTTGTGGGAGTGGTACCTTGTTCCTGGGCATTTTGGTGTATGGATTCTGGGAACTTTTCTCCGACTGTGCTGATGCTAGTATAATACTCATGGTGTATGTCTGGGTATTTTCAGTCAAGCATTATAATGTGGTTTGGGGGGATTGATATATTCATGTATTCCAACATAGGCCAGGTGCAGTTCCTGGTGTTAGGACGGTAGTCTGTAGCAGGCTATATACTGGGAGGTGGTTTTAGCCACTGGTACTTGACCATGGCTATTCCATGCTGCTTCTTGTTGTGGTACCAACATGGGGGTGTGGTTATCCTTGACATTTATTGCTAGTCACCCTCCTTTTGTAGCTTGTTCCATGTTTTGCGGCTGTACAGCACAGTATGAGGTGTGACCTGGTAGTGTTAGGGTGCTGATGTGAGCCTTGACCCAGTTTTCTATTACAGGACTGATATCTACATTCTCCATACTGTGTGCATTTACACTGCACACATCTTGCTGTTTAGACTTCTGGCATTGGGTAGCATTACATCTAGGTTCCTATCCCTTATGGTACCTATGATGGTGGGTTTGTGTTTTGAGACTTACCTATTCAAGGCATGCTGTGGGTACTGCCAGCCTTTGCAAGTATCCATGGGGCCTGGACTGATAGGTGCATGCCACCCCAAGCAGGTGGTGCATCATGTCATGCTTCGCATGTCTTCCCAGGCTGGAACACATTGACTCTTCTTTGAATAACTGCATTACTTCAGCCAGTTATTGCTATTTATCATCCCATCGTCATTTTGTGACTTTATGCTTGGTGATGGTGGATGTTAGTCAGGGTCCTCAGGTGTGCATATAGTACATGGTGTTACATTACTTAACACATGGCATTCATGCCTCAGGTGGTGCTGCAAGGCTGCCTCTGTCGGATGAGCATATTACACTCCCTGTACATGTTTGTGAGCAGGTCATGTCATTTTAGGCATCCCTGTTATTATTTGAGTGAGTCAGAGGGAGTATCATTCCCAGGGTTCCTACTGAGCCAGTGTATGTGCTATGCGTTGCCTCTTTGCCAAGGCCAGGGCATACTGGGCACGCCTCTTTCTGCCTACTGGGGCAGGCTCAGGTTGTTCCTCCTCCGAGTCACGCTCTGCCTGTGATGGCCTTGGCAATGGTGGGGGGCTGTTTGGGCCAGCCCTGTGCTGGTCCTGCTGCAGCTGTTTTCGCAAGATCATATTATGTAGCATAGCACAGACCATGACAATTTGGGTACATGTAGTTGGTGTGTACTGCAAGGCTCCACCAGATGTGTCCAGACACCGGAACCGTGACATGAGCAGCCCAAACACACGCTCTATTACATTACATGTTTGTGCATGTGCCTCATTATGGCGTTCCTGTTCAGGTGTGTGTGCGTTTCTGATGGGTGTCATCAGCCACGGCTCCAGTGCATAACCTGCATCCCCCACTAGGTGCCCATGTGGGATGTCCCCATTGGCAAATGTCTGGTACAGCTGCGTCAAATGCCAGATGTGGGAATCATGGTAACTCCCAGGGCAGCCAGCACACACATTCATTATTATGCCCTGGGCATCAAATGCGACCTGGCAGTTGATGGAGGGGAAGCCCTTGTGGTTAATGTAGGCCCTACCCCGCTCACTGGCTGGTGCTTTGATGCGTATGTGAGTGCAGTCTATTGCACCCACTACCTCAGGGTATTTTGCTATTTGCTGGAAGAGACACATATTGCTGGCCAATACCTCACGGGCATTGGGGAAATATACATGATCACCGACATGTGCTGACATGGCATCCAGGAACTGGTGCAGTACCCTGGAGGCTGATGCCTGTGATATCCCCATCATATCACCAGTTGGTCTCTGGAAGGTACCTGTTGCTAGTATTCTTAGGCCAACACATACCTTGGTTTCCACTGGGATGGGTTCCCCTCTGTTGGTTCTGTGTGTGAGGCATGGCCTGCACAGCTCAACTATTTGCTGCAGGAGCTCTCTGTCCACTCTATAGCACTCTACTATCTCCAGCTCATGTAACCCGTGGTAGGTGACCCTGTGCCTGTACACTCTTCTCCGTCTCCTCACTGTGGGTTGTCTGGCACCATCTGCATTGTCACCACACTCAGCAAGTCGCCTATGTCTCATTATGACAGCTATGGCAGCCCCTAACATTTCTGCTCTGAGTGAAGCTTTTTCAGTTTTCACTTCTATTAGCTTACTCCTGAGTTGCAGTGTCTCTTGAGAGAAACATCCTGCACTGCTGTTTGTAGAGTTTTAAATGCTGGGCTGGGCTACTATTCTGCCTGTGTAATTGCCTGCTTCTAATTGTTTTCACCTGCTAGCTCCAGCAGTATTCCCTGCTAGCTTCCTACTAATTATGTTGCTTCCTTTTTCCTTTCTGTTTCCTCAGGGGGGAGCAGCGTGCATACCAGCAGAAACGTGCTCACAGTGGCTTACACGTGTGCACACATGCTTACACGGTTTACAATCGTCTTCTTCGAATTAAAATGCATGCACACCAGCACAAACAGTGTTAAACATCTACCAACATGCTCCCACATGCTCAGTCTCCCTTACACGCGCACACACTGCCCTACTCGCGCTTCATGGTGCGCACACGTGCGCATGCACGCCCAGCAAGAAGCTTTAGTGTAAGTAACAGTGTACACCTTCCATTTCTTGACTTTCCCAGACTTATCTTGTGGCACTCCTCTTTCCCTGATCTGTGTCTGTCATCTGTCATGTTACACTGACCTCCAATGAACTGCATTTCTTTCTACCATTCCCCCCTGTGATGTCACCTATCTCCTACTCTATTCCTCCCCTTATGTATCTCTTACACTACTCAGACTGTGCTCATTTGCTATGTGACTGTGAGATTCAGTATCCTAACCCTCATTTACATGACATTGCCTATTAATGCTTAGTTACATGTCTTACACTCAGCTTCCCCCCTTAGCAACCACTACACGGTGGCCATGTTGTTTTTGGTCTGCTGGTCCCTGCATTGCCATTCCATGTATTGCATAAAACCCACATTTGTGGGTTTATAACCTTCATTTTTATGTTCTATACAGCGCAGCCTGTTTGTGCGGGGCTGCGCTGGGTTTAAACATCGGCGATCTCCGAAAAAAATATATATATTTTTATTATTTTTGCATCGGGTTACCTTGACAATGGCCACATATTTGGCCAATGGCATGCTGCCTGACACATATGCACCCTTTATTTGGAGCTGACATGGCTCCATTGTGAATTTTGCAGAAACGTACTCAGTTGTCAACTGAGTACATTTCTGCAGCTAAAACGTCTCTTACACGGGCTGGTTTCTGCTTCGTGGATCGCAAATATACCTCATTTGCATACCTTTCGGCTGCAAGTGAGGTATTTAGCATGTCCACGCCCAGTCCGTGTAAGAGACGTTTTAGCTGGTCTCTTACACTGAGTTTAGGGCTGTTTCTGGATCGCGAGGCTTGCATGGAGTGTTACACGTCTCTTACACTCCATGCAAGCCCTCATGAATCCTGCCCAATATCTCAGTAACCACTTAAGTTACACACAGACTGTCAGCAGCATTTTATTCATCTAGCCTTTTATATTAGGCTAAGGAGCTCTGTTTGTGTTACTTGGTTGTTGAGATATTTAGAAAAATGTGAAAATTATTATAAATCATTATCACAAAAACAACAGTTAATTATCTATTTACTTGCACTAGACAGAGGTCAAATATTAATGCAGTTGAGTTTGACATTGTGTAAGCTTTAAGATGAAATATTTTAAACCTTGTACCTAACATGGTTTTGGAATTATTAATTCAAATATGAACAAGCAATATTTAATGCAGAGAGGCATGAGTAGGAGTTAACTGCAGATGCACCTGGAGGAGTTACTCAGATGTAATGAGTTTGTTGAATGCATCCAGTTATGTCTGTGGCTGTCTGGGTCCTGTCTGCAACCTGGGTGGTCTTTTCCTCCAGCTTGTGCACTGTTGTGCTTCATGCAAACCAGGTGAGCACAACCAAACCCTTTCGTGTTAAGCGATGCATTGCACAAACACTGGCCTAAAAAAAAAAAAAAAAAAAAGCAAGACACAGTTAAAATGAAAGAAAAAAAATTAAAAATTATGGAAATGCCCCAAGCAAATTTTAACGAAGACAAGTCAAATAAGGGAAAAGCAATTGGCATGCTGTCCTTCAATCCACTTTCGTGGCCATCAACTTTATAAGGAAATTGTATCTGCATCATATCTCACAACTGTCCAGAATTTTGCAGAATGTCCAGATGTTTGCATCATATTTTTGGGCTGTTCCTTGTAAAATGTGTGGTTTTGCCGAACAAAGTCAATACATAATGACATATGTTTCAGTTTTGTACTTTATATCCTTCAGAAAATGCATGCTAACACAGATCCTATTATTCTACCTACTTCCTACAGTTATAAGAATAATATGGTAAACCTATCCCAATTTTTGGCCTTTATCCCCCCATTATTTTAGTCTTTGTCCAGATATCTTGCACTAACAGGTCGGGATGTACAATCTGCATTCATATTACAGGTTTTGGGATCTGCAATACTGGTGCAAGCTGCAAAACTTTGCTTATTCTTGCTGCACATCATTAATATACATGGCACAATGTTGTGTGATGAGCAGTATCATGTACGCAAAAACACTCCATGTAGGCTCTGCACAGAACCTTCATGGAGTTTATTGAATCTGGGAGATAGTCTTATTTTGAAATATCTGTTTCTTACTATTCTACTATTTATATAAGTGTCAAAAGACAATTAAATAAGTATTTCATGATAGGCAAACAAATAATTAGAAAATCATATTTCTTTGTGTATAATTATATTTTCTTGTAGTCTTGTTTTAAAAGACCTGTTTCTTACTGTTCTATTATTTAGATAGTGCCACGAGACCATTAAATCAACACTTTTATTATTATTACCTAGTGAAACCTCCTGTATACATCTGGCTAATGACAATCCGTAATAACAAAACAATCATAGAAACACCTTTAAGGAACACCAACTGGTTAAATTCACTAACACAAATATGTTTGGGAACCAGTATGTCTTAAATTTACTGATAATGCACGGCAAAGTACAAAAAATGTTAAGGGCAAGTAATGACAGTTATCTTATTTCAAGGACAGTGTACAAGTAAACAATAAGTGAAAGTCCACACCTTGTCTGAAACTACTATTTATTGTAATTTATCTTTGACTGTGATTATTAATCATAGTCCTTATCAAATAAAATAATAGACTTTAAGAAAAACAGGATCAGAATTTTGTGGACTGGATTAAATTGGAAGCAAATGTAGATGTTTAGAAGCCTTAAAAAGAGAAATTCCAAAATTCTGAAAACCTCAGTGATTATCAACTTACATGTAGTATACCCAGCAAATAACAATATAGAGAATAATCAGAGATTCAGTAAAATGTGTAATATTGCAATTACTGCGATCAAATGATAACACAATGCCAAAATATATTAATACTGTCCACTGGATTATAGGGTAGCTTATTTTGAGGAATAACCACATTAAATCATATTTATGTATAAGGCAACAATTGTTAATAAGTTAGCGTTTCACAAAGTAACTGAAAATTACTTATATCCTGAAGAAACTTAACTAATTGCTAATGAATACCACAACACTGTATCCTCCACTTTCATAATACAGATCGATTAAAAACAGAGCAGTAGCCCAAAGTAATGCTGTACAAAGTATTAAAGACAGTGGAGATTATAAGAAGTAGAAAGCAAGACTACATTTAAATGTATTATATGTTAACTTACGGAGAAACTCATAATACAATTTATCCAAAATGAAATAGGCAGCCCATTTCATTCAGATACAGAACAAGATCAGTTTGAGCATTCTTTGAAGTGAAAACACCAGCACAAAGTGTGCAGGTGTGTGCATGTGTGTGTGTGTGTGTGTGTGTGTGTGTGTGTGTGTGTGTGTGTGTGTGTGTGTGTGTAAATCAAAATGTAAAGAGGTCACACAGACAAACCATCCAGTTAAAACTGCAAGAAAATACCCAGCCAAATTATTGTTTTCACTGTGTGATAACCTTAACCCTCCTGTAATGCAGGCCATGGGAGATATATACCAATAACCACTTAAATACATTGTGTTTCAGCTACATGGCTTCTGAATGTCCATGACTTATTTACTTTTTAAGACTTCATTGTTACATTCAGGCCAATAATTCCAAACCTCACTAGCTGCAGAAATTTATATTTCTGCCTTTTTATTAGCAAAAGTGTTTCAGGTGTATGACTTCTGAATGTTCATGACTTTTTTTTTACTCTTTAAGTCTTTATGGTTACATTCAAGCACCAACATTGAATTGATTCTTATGGTTATGCTATATTTTACTTGCTCTACTAATTATCCCTTTTTTAATAGTAGCTTCTATCTCAGACTCAACTGAAAACTTTACTAGACCTGTTTATTTTGACTTAAGACTCCCTTATCCCTTCCTGTTTGCTTATACTCTGAAATCAATCTCTAAGCCACAGTGCAAACTTCTGCTTGTCGTGATCCCAGTCTATTACCTTTCCATTAGTAGTTATTTGCTCCCAGTATCTTGATTCCTTTGCAAGTGTACTCCAGCAAATTCCATCCCCATCTTGCCTACGTTTTGTACTCCCACTTCCAGTCATCCTTATGGGCAAAATCTCCTTTCTCCATCTCTATGTTGCCTTAGTTCTTTAAAATACTTTCTGCAACTTTATAATTATAAAACTTTGTATTATTATCACTATTTTCTTTAAGGATCTGCATTAAAAATCCTACTCTTTCCTTATTTCTGAACCCCCAATGCCACTTTATAATCTTTCATTTTCACTTTGATTTACTTCTGTCTGTGTTATGCATATGAGCCTTAACTGTGTAGCTCTGAAGTATCCATACAAGTCAGGTAATCATAAACAACCTTATTTGTGGAGACTCATTTATTCCACTTACCTCTTACTTTTTCACTCCCATGTAAACTCCTTCAACTCTTTATTAGTTATTGTCCACAACTTCTCCTCTGGTTGATACAAATATACCTGACCTACATAAAAAACTAAAGAAACTAAAACCATTTCACTGATTGTATCTTACTATCCATATCCATAAACAAGAGCTTCCAGTTTCTCAGTTTTCATATTTAGTCTCTTCCCACATATCCTTAGCTGCCAAAGCTGAATCCTTTTTAATCAATTCACTTAAATACTGTATCTTATCATGGCCCCTTAAATATGGGTATTGCTGAATCAGTTTCATAAGTGGGTACATAATGTACTGCTATATTCTCTGTATTATCCTCATTAATTGTACATCTTGAAAAGGCTTGAAACTGTCTCAAAATATTCCACAACACAAAAATGCCCACTTCTGGACTTATCACATACAAAATAATATAATCTGCAAATAAAGTTAACTTTTCTTGACTGCCATATCAAATAAACACCTGAATTTCTAAAACACACCTAAATTATAACCTTAAAAACCAAACTTAAGAATCCATGAAGCTAATTGTTAAAAACATGATGATTTTACCAACAAACAATGTAGTATATATAACTAGAGGCATGGGATCATATGCAGAGAAAGGAGGTAAAAAGAGTCACAGTTTTTGACTAAGTCAAATATTCAAGAAAAAAAAACTAAAACTAGTTCATAAAAAAGTCCAAAGTACTCAATGTTTAACAGAAAGCAAATTTATGGTAGCAAGCAGGAAAACACAAAGCAAGGCTGCCAGTAGATCTACAAAGTACCTATCGCTCCACCCCTTGCCACATATGCTAGAACAATGGCTACTCCCTACAAATTAATTCTTCACATGAACTAACCTATATATACTTACAAAGAAATACAATAAACAAGTTGGCTATTGTTAAAATATTTCCACACTACCATCTACCCCTTTAAGCAATACTTATCTGTGCTAAGCAGGTTTGCCCATTGCTTAGCTTAGCTCAGGATATTCAGAATCAGCCCATCAGGGCAAAGGGTGGGAATCCAACCCTATTTAAACCCAACAGGTGGGAATACAACCATAACCAGTTGTAGCTGATCACTGCAGGCACTATGGCTGGTGTTGGTGAAGGTGTGAGCTTTCGGGCGCAGAGTTGGAGCATTCAGCAGTCCAGGGTCATGGTTGGACTCCTTGTAAAACACCATGAAGGGAGACTGCTGCAGGACTAGTAGCAGGGCTTCCAATACAAAGCAGAGGACTGGGACCATCTTGTGCATGACCTCATCAGTGCTACTGGTATCCCTCGGACTGGTGAGCAGGTCTGGCAACATTATGCTGACCTGAAGCATGGGAAGAGGGACTTCTTGCACCAGTGGATCCAAGACGCTCAGGCACAGAATGTCCCAGCAGTGTGTAAACATCAGTACAAATTATTGTGCAACAAAGTCCAGCCTAAGCATGAGATGGATAGGTATGCATAAATGTTTCTCTATCTCCTGTACAGCTGCAAATGAGAGGGCTGCAAACGTGAACGTCCACTCCAGCAGGCTGCTAAGGCTGCACTGCGAGGCTGGTGAGTACAAATCTAGCTTGAAGTAGTCAGGGAAAATAAATAGAAAGCCTCCCAGTAGTTAGAAATGTGTATTGTTTGTAGTGAATAAATGAGACATTAGCAAAGTAATACTGACGTATAGGATATATATCAATAAAGATTCAGTACCTGTCAATAAAAATCAAAACCCCAGACTGTTGGGTTTACTTTTCTATGTGGTTGTATGAATCTGAATGTGTACTGATTCTGCACAGAAACTATGGCTCTAGCAGCATTAATTAATTGAGGCTTATCTCACAAAGATTGTGGAGTTGTAAAACAGATTAACTATAAGAAATGTTCCATGCACCAAGATCTGATCCCTGAATAGTAATGTTGTGTTAACCATTGTTTTCCATATTGTAATATGTGAAGGTATGAATACACGGTATAAGGACTATCAGCCATGCATAAATGTCAGAATTACAAAGCAGATTGTCCAAACAAGAGAATATTATACAAAAAACAGTCACAAAGGAAGCAACAGTTCCCCAATAACTCATTGTGATGAAACACACCCTTTTTGTACAAACAGGCACGGTTTGAATCCTGGGACTGGTATTAAGCTGTATGCATAATTTCACCCAAGAATATGTGACTATGTGTAGAAACCATAAGGTATTGTTAACAGAAATTTCTTCCACAGGTCCACCAGGTAAAAAAGGTATAAATGAGCTGTAAGAATGCTGTAATTATACACTGTGTACAACACCCACTGTCCAACCCCAAAGCTGCAAATGACAGCAAGATAAGTATAAACACCAAGAAATGTACCTCAAGTGTCACACTGTCACAGCTAGTGGTCACTGCTGCCAACACCCAGGATGACCGATAGAAAGCAAGGTGGAGTATGGCAGTAGCACACACAAACACACACACACAGTATGAGTGCACTTATGTAACCTTGAATATGTGAATATGGGTAGAAACAGTCAGGTGGTATTAACAGTAATTTCCTCCACAGGTCTGCCAGGTAAGAAAAGGTATAAATGAGCTGTAAGAAGACTGTAATTATACACTGTCTACAAACATACTGCTGCCCAACCCAAGGTCATAGGATGATGTAAAGTGAGGTAATACCTGATGATTAATGGTTAGAGCAATGATCATTAAAGTTGTGAGCAATTGAAGCCTATACAGTTGTTAATTGACATCTCTCTTGCTCTCTCTCTCCCACTCTATCTGCACCAATAACCTAAACACATAAATCAACAGGTATGTTTTTCACAAAACCTACTGTTGAGACGTGTCCTAGTCTTCTATAAATATTTAAAGGTTTGATTATTAATGTTCCCTGTTCAAATACTATCATTGGGGGCCAGTTGCTATCAATGTAACCTGCATGCCGTTATAATGTCCACTGTGGTTCCATATATGCATGTGTTCTGTTGGCTATGCAAATGTTTCAAATCTATTGTTTTGGGTTAATGGAAGCACCCATGAATGCTGTTATAACTAATCCTGGAATGTGTTGTTCATGACTAACAAACATACGTTGTAAAACCTCAACACCATAGCACGTCTGGGAAGGCCGATCCCAGCGGATCCACTTGTCCCATCTCCACTGGCCATGGCACCAGACCCCAGCATGTCTGGGACCCAATCCGGGTGGAACCACAAGTGGGGATGGGGCCCATCCCCCCCTGGGAGCGGGCGCAGAAAGAACACCATCACCCATCATCAGGTCCATGGATTGGTGCATAGCGAGCTTCGAAAGGCATTCAGAGATCCGCTATGACAGCTTGAGGCCATGTAGCACATCTTGAGGGTCAGCCTGGCCCTCCTGCTCAGCCTCCACCACAGCCACCTTTGGGGCCATGAAGGTGCAGTGATGACTGCTCATGGGTGGGGACCTCAGTCCCACTGTATCCATTTGGGGGCTCATGGGCATCTGATTCCAAATTACCCTCCACATCCAAGGTGTTTACCCCCACATATGTCATATACTGCCCCTGTCTGCTGTCTTGTTTGTCTTCTTACCCAACCTACCTCTCCAAATATACCTACTATTCTTCTCCAACATCCCAATCTCACCTTATAAAAAAAAAAAAAAAAAAAGGCAATCTGTTCCCGCAAAAAAAAAAATGTTGCCCCATACATAGCTGTCCATTTCGCACATGTGTCCACTGGACACATGTAATCCGGTCTAACTGGCTTAACAACATATTACTGTTGTCCTCACCCCTCTTTCAGGGGTTTGAGTGTCCAAATTCACCTCCAAATTCTGTACAAATGCACAGCTGTTGCTGTATCAGAAATGGACTGCTATGGACATTCCCTACACCCATCCTGCACATCCCTACCTTTCATATTGTTTTTCCCTCTTGTGCCCCCTTTTTCACCACTTTCCTATCACCCTTTTTTCTTTTCTTTTAAAGCAATTAGCATGGGGGTAAGTGGGAATAATCTGCAATAAGTAGCAGTAAGTGGTAGTAAGTAAGTTCACGTCATGGTAAGTGATGCCTACACAGATTAAGCAGTTTCCCATTTAACCATGTGTTAACATCACTTACCATCACGCAAACCCACTTACAACTGTTAAAAACTGCCTTAATCACCCTGTCTCCATCAGCCACTGTTCCTCCCAGCAACAAAAAAATCAGCCCTACCAAGTCTTGAACCCTGTACACCATTGTCAGCGCAATTTACCAATACACTGTCTGAACTGTAATATTCAATTCTCAGCTAGAGCATCTTCTGTGTGGAGACATGCATGAATGGTCATACCTTCGTTGAAGGTTGTGCGTCAGAGCTGGCAACACGGCACATAAAAATCTACTGCCAATCATTAGTGGACCGGAGTTCCACTGTGGCGACCCCTACCCGGGAAAAGCCGAAAGACGCAACCGTCTGAACTGTAATAGTGAAAGTTATTTTTTCAAATATATCATTCAGTACAGGTATAGAATAGTAGGGAACAAACACTGTGGAATCAGTCATGTTTAGTATATATAAATATACACATATAGATGTGTATGGTGATAGATAAATATTAAAAAGTATATACATCAGATATATAGAGCTATATATATAAAACAAATATGTATAGAATCTATACATATATATTGTTATATAAACCTATGTATAGATATCAAAAAAGGAATATATATATATATATATATATATATATATATATACATATATATATATATATATATATATATATATATATATATATATATATATATATCTATATCTATATATATATATATATATATATATATATATATATATATATATATATATATATATATATATATATATATATATATATATATATATATATATATATATATATATATATATATATATATATATATATGCTAATAACATGTAGTGGATTCATACCCAGCACCATACCTCTGCACCTCTTAGTGCAATAATTCTGAGCAAAGGCTGTCAAAATGGAAGGACAATGGCCAATAACAGGGACATAATGTACATACTGCAGTTATAAATGTAGAATGTTGCTACAGTAACAGGGTTTATGTCAGCATACATGTTCAGAAGGATTTGAATTCTGAAACTGAAATATATGTCATCATTTACAGACAGAAGTCCTCACATCATCACAGTGATTTACCACTGAAATTAAAATAATGATTCTGCAGAACAGAACATACATATGAGCAATAATCCCGGACAGTATGAAACAATCTGGCCAGTTGAGAGGCATGCTCAGAACCCCTTAGTGCAACAAATCTGAACCAAGCCTGACCAAGGGGTGGTGTAAAGCCATGAAACTGGAAACATATCCCAAATACTGGAGTAGATAAGGTGACACAGCTGATGCAGTAACACCATCCTGTCTGTCATACCATATATTGACTGGAATAGCTCAAGTCCAAAACCAAATTGTTCCCCACTACTCACTGATATAAATCTTCACATCATCACACTGATGTGTCAGAGATATACAACATGTATGGGGGCCAGGCAAAAGTACAGCTGATAAATATCGGGACATAACATCACAGTAGGGAAACTACAGTGAGCTACTAGGTATGTCACCAAGCACTGTCTAAACTACAGGCAGACTGATACAACACAAACCCAATTTTGCTATGGGGGAATACACATGTAATTGCAAATATAGCAGGCACTACAGGGATGCAACAGCACTGACCAATAGACACCAGCATGAAAGTGCATACCCAGTACCGATCTCACCACTCAAAGTGACATACTGGTAAGCCTCAGGAACAATAGAGTATATGGACTGTGTGGACAAAATCATCAGCATGTTTGCCACTCACACACTACCCCTATGTATACTGGCCCAATTCACAGTGTATTCTGACATCTGACTGTTGTATGGGATATGTTTCATTCTGCTCTTACAAACATATAGGGCTGATAGAGCACGAGAAGCTGGAGCAGAATGCAAAGTCAGATAGAAAAGGACCCTCAACACTTACATCTACCCCACTCCCTACACAGCCCAAATAACACATTCACAATACACTGCTTCACAATCCTGACAGTATGTCAACAATTGCCAGAAATACACAGTCCTCTCAACTGTATAGAGTCTCACAGAACATCCAGGCTTCGTCCTCATATATAAGGCCTTCTACAATGAACATGTCTGGCAGTCTGATACATCACTGGGATGATATCTGGAATTAAGTTGCTATATAATGATATACTATACCTATACACCTCTTATAGCATGATAGCTGGACAAGGCCTGACATACTTGGGGGCAGAGGCCCACACACAGAGGCATTATTGACGTATTGCTATCATAAACTGAGAAAGTTGCTGGTGTAACATGATTGTTGCAACATATCTGTTCTGAGGGATATGAAGTCAGAAACACACATGGATGTTACCATTTACTGATTGCAATCCCAGAGTATGCTACTGAATTTCCAAGGCCAAAAAAATGTGTAGGTAACACACCAAATATAAGAGTCCAAACTCTGGCCAGTCTGCGGATAGCCTTCCAGTTGAGAGTTATGTCAACCACATAACACTATACGACTTAAATTCATGCAGAGCAGCCATATCCACATAAACCCTGTCACACTAGCATTACTTCAACTGTATAACAGCAATACTTACATTCTGTCCCTATGTCTGGAACATTCTCCCCCAGTTTGTTGGGCTGTCTCCACAATGTTTGTTTTAAGAGGGATTCCCAACCTCACTCTGTGATGCTGTTCGTCATACACCTCCATGAAGTACTCCTCCCAGGCAAGGAAAAAGGGCAATGCCCCCATGAAGTACTAAGTTATAGAAGTGTGTTTCCATGCTGTTGGGTATGGGAATGATACCACAGCTGTTGCATATGCAATTAGCAAGTGGAGGGCTCCAATTGGTGCACAGGCCATCAGCTGCTCATGGACATTACCTACTAAAGGCAAGATGCTGCCTATACAAAACAGATGTATATCCTAAATCTGTCTTAGAGAGACACAGACACACACACACACACACACACACACACACACACACACACACACACACACACACACACACACACACACACACACACACACTAAGACTGATGGAGTATACCAACTGAACTGAAAAAAAAACACAGCTATGTCAAACAATTAAGTCTGTAATGGAATGTAGTAGGGGGCATGTAAATGTGGAAAATAGGAAGTTCAAACAATATTATGACTCAACAACACATGTTGTACTGATATATTACTGAGCAGAACCTATGGCCATAGAAACTGTGTCTGTCTGTGGTGACATAGAACACGGCTCAGGGCCCTGAGTCACCCCTGGAAAGGATGGGAATATACCCAAATTATATTCACTTTTATATTCACATTTAATATTAATTGTTTATATTTAAATATTCATGTAGCAAATTATAAGTATTTATGAGAAGTTATTTATTGGGTTATAAAAAGTTTAAAGTATTTATAGGTTGCAAATGTGAAAAGTTTTTAACAATTTCTTAAAGTTTTTTAATGTTTTTATTATGTCATTGAAGATGTGATTGGTTGACAGTTTTAGGGGATGATATTTAAGGAAAACTAGTGGATCATGTACTGTAATATCTGATGAAGTCTTTTGAATGAAAATGTATTTGCATTGACAACGTTAAAATAAACCAGCTTCCCTCGGGCTTTGTGGTGTGACCGTTCGTTTATACAGGTTGTTCTCTGTGTTGGTGTGCTTTGTGCTCTACTTTGGTTTAAAGTCTTCTTTTGGCACATTGTCGTGTTGGTTTTAGTTGTTCCCAAGTATTTACACCTATCCACCTTTGAAAACTGTACTCCCCGCATCCTCACCATTCCTCCATCCTCCCTCCTATTCACACACATATATTCCGTCGTAGTCCTGCTGACCATCATTCCTCCCCTCTCGAGACCATACCTCCATCTCTCCAGGGTCTCATCAATCTGTTCCCTACTCTCACTACAGACCACAATATCAATTGCAAACAGAACAGTCTAGGGGCACTTCTGTCTGATCATGTCTGTCAACCTTTTCATCGCCACTGCAAATTAGAAAGGGCTCATAGCTGATCCCTGATGTACTCCCACCTCCACCTTAAACACACCTGTCACTCCCAATGCAGAACTCACTGATGTCACACTAGCCTTGTACATACCCTGTAGCATTCTTACAGATTCTTCCACCACTCCTGACCACCTCATACAATATCACAACTCCTCTCTCGGCATCCTGTCATATGCTGTCTCTAAGTCCACAAAGACACAACGCAGCTATGTCCGACCTTCTCTGTATGTCCCTATCAACAGTCTCAGAGCAAACATTGCATCTGTACTGCTCTTTCCTAGCATGAAATCATGCTGCTGATCAGTAATCTTCACCTCCCTTCTTAGCTTAGCTTCCGCCACACTTTACCATTAGCTCATGCTGTGACTGATCTATGTTATCCCGCTGTAGTTACTACAGCTATGCACACCACCCTTATTCTCATAATCAGTCCCCAAATACATTTTATCCACTCCTCACTCATCCTCTCACCTTCCTTGATTACAGTAAGCAATCCGGTTAAAAAGACCACTGCCATCTGTCCTAAACACATCCATGCTTCCACAGGTATGTCATCTGGACCAATAGCCTTTTCATTTTTAAACCTCTTCATAGCCATCCTTACTTCCCCCTTGATAATCTGTTGCACATCCTGATTCACCATACCCACATCATCCAACCTTCTCACTCTCTCATTCTCTTCATTCAACAGTCCATCAAAGTACTGTTTCCACCTGCTCAACACACTCTCCTCACTAGTGAGTTCACGTCCACCATTATCCTTTCTCAGCCTTATCTGCTGCACATCCTTCCTAGCTACATGCCTCTGTCAGGCCAATTGGTACAGGTCCTATTCTCCATCCTTGGTGTCCAACCTTACATACATCCCTTCAAATGCCCATCCTCAGATTTGCCACCACTCACTTTGCCATGCACCCCATCTCCCTATACACCTGTCTACTTTCTTCATCTGTCTGACAATCTCACTTCTCCTTGGTCAACCTCTTTCTCTGTATACTCCCCTGTACTTTCTCATGCCACCACCAGGTCTCCTTGTCCTCCTTCCTCTGTGCAGATGTCACACCAAGCCCTGTTCTACTCATCTCCCTTACTAGCTCAGATGTAGTTAACCAGATATTTGCTAACTCTTCACTGCCACCCACTGATTGCTTTAACTCTTCCCTGAACTCAACCTCACAATCACCCTTTTTCAGTATCCACCATATGATCTGTGGTGCTGCCCTCACACTCCTCCCCCTCTTTTTGATCACCAACATCATCCCACGGACCAACCTTCCACTAACTACACTTTTCCCTGTCACCACTTTACAGTTACTAATCCCCTTAAAACAGGCCCACCTGCATAGGACATAATCCACCTGTGTGTATCTTCCTCCACTCTTGTTTGTCACCCTATGCTCCTTGATCTTGTAAAACTATGTATTCACCACACCCATGTCCAACCTCTGCTGCAAACTCCACCACTATCTCACCTTCTGAATTCCTTTGCTTAACACCATACCTACACATCACTTCTACATCTCCTCTGTTCCCTTCGCCAACATGTCATTGAAATCTGCTCCAATCACCACTCACTCACCCTTGGGTACACACATTACCACTTCATCCAACCACACCAAAGTACATCTGTCTCCTCCATCACACACGCAATTAGTGGAGCATATGCACTAACAACTGTCAACATTACACCATCAATTCCCAGCCTCCTGAATATCACTCTACCCAAATTCTTATCACTTCCACAAACATTCCTGGCATAATGTTCCTCCAGGTTAACCCCTACACCATTTTCCCTCTCACACACACCATGATAGAACTATTTGTACCCGACTTCCATACACACAGCTGTACACCTCTTCCATCTGGTCTCTGGCACACACAATATATCCACCTTTCCTCTGTCTAGCATATCAACTAGCTCTGTCACCAATACCAGTCATACTCACAACATTAAAAGTTCCTACCCTCACTACCACACACCTAGCCTTTCACCTCTCTTCCTGCCATATGAGTATCAGACATCCTCCAGGGTATGTCTGTGAATGCAAAGGCGACTGCACTATCAAATGACATATGTGTGCTACAGAAATATGAACTGTGGCCCATAGCCCACCATGTATGTGCGTTGTCCTACAGATGTCCTGCCTAACAGGTTGACATGACTGACTGAGCAGCAAGACTGTCATTACAGTATTCCATACTAACATAGAACAGACATGTATAGCAGGTATTACCTGTGCATATGTTTGTATGGGTAGGTGTACCTGGCTGCCTCATAACAACTGACATGGGATGCAAACATCAGGTGAATAAGCTGTACAAGTGTACATGTGTGTAATCTTAGTTTCTGTGCATCCAACAGAGTTACATCTCTACAGCTACTTGTTGTGTCACTGCCCTGGCACAGACATGGGTAGTATAATAAGCATGAGTATCACATTTTAATTGAAGAGGTGGCCAACTGTGTTCTGACCTTGTGTCCATGCCTACTACAAACAAATATATGACCACCCACATAGCTGTAATGCATCATCAGTACCTTACTTGTAAATCCTGTCTCCACCAAAATAGAGAAAACCCCTTTGCTGGACAGCAGCAATGCACAAAGCACATAATGTGATGCTATATTGGTTGTACGGGGCAAAGTAGGAGCAGACACCAACTGGCAGCATGTCAACCTTTGTCTGAATGAGCATATTAGGTCACAGGTGGATTACTGTAAGGCTAACTATGAGTACAAATTGGACACATTCACTAAGGGCAATCACAAGGCCATCTTCACATATGTCTGCAGTCTCAGAGGCACCAACCTAACCCACCCTGTAATGGTGGTCAATAGCAGCACATACACACACACACACACACACACACACACACACACACACACACACACACACACACACACCATAGCTACAGCCAGCCTGCTGTAGAAAGGTTTAGGGCAAACATCACCACCCTGGATCACCATCAGTATAGGCAAATATGCAAAGCATATGCAACCCTCCCCTCATCATCATGGATCAAGTGCGAACTGCCTAATCAAAGTTAACAAAAGCAAGTCCCCTAAGGGCCTGATAACATTCCTGTCTGCATCCTACATGAACCCAGGCATATGCTTCCAGCTCCATTAAACACTGTATGCAAGCAAAGTCTGAGCACCATTGACATCCCATCTGCAAGGAACACAGCCACTGTCATCCCTATACACAAACATGAATGATGAATCATGGTTTATGCAATGTATTAGCCCTCATTGGAGGGAACATGACACATCAGGACCAGGAGTACAATGCATGTTCATACAGTGCTGCCAGATACAGGGGTATGATGTGTTTACAAATGGTGGTTAATGATAGTCCATATGCATGTGCTGGCTCTGTAAAGAACTCTGGGCAATGTCTGAGGTCCTGTGATGTGTTTTCCTGTGTATGTCTTCCAGGTGTCATGCAGTTGCAACTGCCTTACACTGATGTGGAGACAGTAGCCATCACAGAAGCTGTAATCTTAAACTATGCCATCCTTTCTGGCCATAGCCAGCCAAATCTGCAGGAGTGGACTGCCCTGTTGGATGAGATCATCCACAGAGTTAACATGTTGGGCCACCATGGACACACATACGATCAAGCTAGGCATAGAGCAACTGACCTGATACGTTGTGCCCAGCAAAGGGCTACTGCTGTAGCGAGGGACTGTACTGCTACCGGTGGGGATCCAGCCATCCAGGCCCCACTTACGTCAACAGAGGAGCTCATTGTCATCCTTGGGGTAGCCCCCACACAAACTCAAACACAGGAAACAGCAGTTGTGTAGGTGGGTGGCACCCAGGCAACAGGCGAGGAGCATCCAGGTAAGGACAAAGTGCACTGAAAAAATATTTTGAGATTTACGTGCTTACTGCTTGCTGCTTCTTGCTGTGGGATGGATTTGCAGTGTTCTTAAGACACTCAGTCTTGCTGGCTGGAATCAAAGTCTGGTTATAATTGCATTCACAGTCTGTTGCATACAGAAACTTGCAGAATATACATTGATACAGCATCTGACTTTAAGAGCAGTAACCAATAACTTTTATAATAAACCAAACTGGACAAACGTTACAGCTTAAAAGTACTGTTCCAACTTTACTTCTCATATAGTACAGATGATGTGAGAGATATAACATTTACCTCAGAACACCAAATGTGTTCCTACCATACCCCTCTAACCTAGCTGGATTTATACAGCTCTTTATATACTCTTTTTAGTCATGCATAAACATATTTTGGAGAATTGCTTATCCTGTAGAAACAATACTAAACTTCCTTATTTAACAATGTCTTGTAAGAGACCAGCTTTTCTGACAGTGTGAATATCCTGTAACAGTGTCCTGATGTCCATGTAGAAAAACATATTTTTGAGGAAACACATTGTCCTGTATTCTATTTGAATCTGTGTATAGAAACATGTGTTCTTATGTCAATGCTGATAAGCATATCCTGTTTTTTATGAAGAAAAACATATTTTTGAGAAAACACATTGTCAGAGATCAGCTTTTCTGACAGTGTGAACATCCTGTATTTTATTTGGATCTTTAAAAGCAGATTTTGCATTTTTGTTCTTGCATACATCCTCTTTGAGTCTGTAAGGGAAAAATGTCCATTCTTTAAAAGCAGATTTTGTATTTTTGCTCTTGCATACATCCTGTTTTGAGTCTGTAAGGGAATAATGTCCATTCTTTAAAAGCAGATTTTGTATTTTTGCTCTTGCATACATCCTGTTTTGAGTCTGTAAGGGATGAATGTCCATTCAGCAGATTCCTTTTCCAAGCCATGGTCATTTAGTATGACTGCTGATCACATATTACTTAAACTTTGTTTCTGCATTTAAGCAAGCCTTTTCTTTCAGCATATTTACAACATAATTAATTTCAGATTTATATTCATAAAATCTAACAATTCCCTCTGTTTTTAAACATACTCAAAACATTTTATATAGAAAACACAAGAAACAAACCTTTAGTTTGATACAACAAATCAAAATGCAATTTTACATAGTTAATACAATGATATAAAAGTATTACTACCAAAACTGAATGTATTTAACAACTTTTTCTTTTGCAGACCATTCTGTGAAAATATTTTATCAGTTATGAGCTGTGTCTGCTTTAATGTTATTATTATTTTTTTTTTAACTTGATCAATTTATTCTTTTGCAATCAAAGAATTTAATTTATGACTTAGAACTGTTTCATTAACTCTTTGCAGCTGTTAAATTAACTATGAGACGATAACTATGTACTGCTGCAAGCATTTATACACTACTGAAAACACACAATTTCAATGTCATTTTAACCATAACATTGTGTTCATGTCTCTGAACTGCTACAATGTATTGAGTACAGTATGTATTTACATAGACTGTTTGCTATTTATGCATTTCAAATTACTAGGTATACTGGACCCACTTTTTTCTTTAAATATGTTTTTTTCACACATATTCATTACTAGACATTAATCTCATTTGTACTGAATTCTTCTGCATTTGTACATACAAAGACTATAAAGTACATTTAGTCTAATCTTACAAATTTAATAACATTAATATTGAGCAAAATCTTGGAAAATGTTTGTCTCTTTAGAAATATCTAGTGGAATTGACACCAAATGCATATGTCATGTTATTTTAAACTACATGCTCAGCAATTAAAATATTCATGCTTTTTTATACCAACATTGTTTTGTCAAAAACATATTGAAATAGTGACCATTCTTATTCAATTTTTTTACATATCTTTACTCTCTTTTGTATAGCTGTAATCAGTTTTAAGCCATCTCTTGTTTTTTTAACTATCTCTTGTATAGCTTTACAGTTTAACAGGTTGTAAATACAATTTAATACTAAACAATACAATAATAACCATTATGATAGCTATTAACAACTTGTAAAATATCTTATCCTGTCAGGTTTAATCCAGTTTACCAGTATTTCTAATACACTAATACCTGTTTTCCCTCTCCCTAAAAGAGTATTGTCAAGAATGAATGAGATATTTTTTTTCCTGTAGCTTTATTTTAGACCCTTATTATTTATTTTTATGTAGCTTTATTTCAGACCCGTGTTTATTTTTTCTGTAGCTTTATTTCAGACCCTTGTTCAGTACTGCTTATACAGTCAGTGTAAAACTGAGAAAGTGCCCCTCCCCCTGTAGTACTTCAGCACTGTTTTCCTGCCCTATGCTGTAAGAATAGAATGTATGTCAGCCTAACACTATGGTTATACATTTATTTTATTAAATTATGAACTTTTGTCTGATTTGATAATTTTTTATAAAGCTTTTGCTGTTTACTACCACTAGTAGGCATTTACATTCTCCTGCACAATTGATTTGAACTGTATATATACTATAGCCCATTTGCTGGCTGTACTTGATACAACTGAGGTTTTTTTTGTCCTTTTAACATTTACTTGCAAACAGATTATAAGTGACATCTATGCACAATTGTGGCATTTTATTACAATTACCAAATAGTGTTGCCTGTAAACATTTTAACAATTATGTTTTAATAACAATGATGCTTTAGAAAAACTCAAGCTACTTGCCTGGCAATCAGTCTTGTTGTTTATCTTATCTTTCCAGCATTTTCTGTAACTATTCATTCAGTCTAGGAAGGTCTTAGCTCACATTTTATACTCTGTAAACTATAGTTAATTCTTTTGGCATTTTTCCTTTAATGTGATTGTGATTAGCATAACTATGCATTTATACAACATAAATAGACATCATTTTACAATTACCTTACATGGATTTCAGTATTTTTTTATTATTTATTTATTTAACTATTGAACTGTCCTGCCATTAATTTTACAAAAACTGTTTGAATAATACCATCTGTGATTTTCTTTTTAAAATTCAGAATTTTAACTGTTTGGTGTTACTATATAATTATAAACAAATTGTAAAAAACAAAATAGATATTAGTTTAACCAACACATTTATATTTATATTATTTATATTTGCTGTTGTCTGCCTTTTGCTTTTGTGTATTGTAAACAAATGTACTCTAGATGAAAAGAACATACATAGATGTCTGTCTTGTATCTGTATATCTTTATACAAGCATGTCATGTCGTGTGACTTTAAATTTTTACTCTTATTAACTATTTTTATTTAATTTTTATACACTAGAACAGTTTTGTTTACCTTTTGACTATGCTAATGAATGGTATTCATATGCTTTACTTTACTGTAGTACTGATATATGTCTTGCTTTAATTGAATGAAAGTAAAACATTTAAGAATGATTTGTCCAGACATCAAATCCTACCATCCTACCATGTATGTTTAACCATTTTCAAAACATAAACACATTATAAAATATATTTCTTTTGCACAGATTAATTGTGTATGCAGGAAATTCCCAGTCTTTGTCAGTTCAGCTAATTTATTTCCGTTATCCTGCAACTGCTGTTGAATTTTCTGGAATGTTGTATGGTCTTTCTGACATTCTTTAGTAAGCTGTTCTGCTGAATTTGAAACTCCTATGCACTTTTGAAAAGATGTATGTATAACTTGTCTAAGCTTCCTGAACTCGTGTCTGTCTTTTAGAAGTTTACTACATTCCTTTGTAACAAAATGTACTAGGGGTTCTATCAGTAAATGATCTGACTCACATGTGGTGACAGGACATAACTGTTCAACATCAGAATGTAATGGAAACACTTTACCCTTAGTTAATTCTTCAGATCTGTTTTTACAGTCTATTTTTTTAGCAATATGATGCAATATTTTTTTATGACATAATACACAAAATGCAGTTTTTGTTGAATCACACAATAAACATTTGTCATTTTTCACATGGTTTTCTTTGAGATACCAGTCAAATATTGTAATACATTTGCATAATGCCTTACTATCAACCTGCCCTAATAAGGTTTTACATTTACTAATGTGCTGTGTATACCAACATAGTAATTTACTAAAGTTTGGTTTACTCCTGCATGAATTATAAATAATATCCATACTATCTAGTAATATACAACCTGTCTAGGAATACAGAAACTATATATGAATATACAAACTGTCTTAAGAATATAAAAACTCTCTTAAGAATATACAAACTGTTTTAACATCATCCACACTAAATATGTGACACAGAAAAAAAGTCTTACCAGATAGCAAGAAAACAGGTGATCAGGCTGCTATTGCAGATGGCTGGAGATTTTTCAAAGTCACTTGAGAAGCTGGGAAAGCACAACAGGCAGTGGACTGATGGGCTAGTGGATATCCCCCTTTTCTTGAAGAATTTATGGCACTGCGAATTTCTTGAACTAGTCTCACTCCGGATTGTAGACGTCTAAAAAAACTTTACTACTGCAAGCTGCATAAACTGGAATACTTCTGTTTAGGATTTACACATACGTACAAATGTTAGTTACTGCAATTTGACTGAAGTGACCCTCTGCAGGGCTTACCATCACTCCTCCTGTGTTTGATTGTAGGTTCAAATGCAGGCTAGCTTGCCATTGAAAAAATTATATGGAGCTAGTCACTCAGCTGCCTCGCCATTGAAAAAATATTTTGATCTTACTTGCTTACTTGCTTGGAGTGATGGATTTGCAGTGTTCTTAAGACACTCAGTCTTGCTGGCTGGAATCAAAGTCTGGTTATAATTGCATTCACAGTCTGTTGCATACAGAAACTTGCAGAATATACATTGATACAGCATCTGACTTTAAGAGCAGTAACCAATAACTTTTATAATAAACCAAACTGGACAAACATTACAGCTTAAAAGTACTGTTCCAACTTTACTTCTCATATAGTACAGATGATGTGAGAGATATAACATTTACCTCAGAACACCAAATGTGTTCCTACCATACCCCTCTAACCTAGCTGGATTTATACAGCTCTTTATATACTCTTTTTAGTCATGCATAAACATATTTTGGAGAATTGCTTATCCTGTAGAAACAATACTAAACTTCCTTGTTTAACAATGTCTTGTAAGAGACCAGCTTTTCTGACAGTGTGAATATCCTGTAACAGTGTCCTGATGTCCATGTAGAAAAACATATTTTTGAGGAAACACATTGCCCTGTATTCTATTTGAATCTGTGTATAGAAACATGTGTTCTTATGTCAATGCTGATAAGCATATCCTGTTTTTTATGAAGAAAAACATATTTTTGAGAAAACACATTGTCAGAGATCAGCTTTTCTGACAGTGTGAACATCCTGTATTTTATTTGGATCTTTAAAAGCAGATTTTGCATTTTGTTCTTGCATACATCCTCTTTGAGTCTGTAAGGGAAAAATGTCCATTCTTTAAAAGCAGATTTTGTATTTTTGCTCTTGCATACATCCTGTTTTGAGTCTGTAAGGGAATAATGTCCATTCTTTAAAAGCAGATTTTGTATTTTTGCTCTTGCATACATCCTGTTTTGAGTCTGTAAGGGAAGAATGTCCATTCAGCAGATTCCTTTTCCAAGCCATGGTCATTTAGTATGACTGCTGATCACATATTACTTAAACTTTGTTTCTGCATTTAAGCAAGCCTTTTCTTTCAGCATATTTACAACATAATTAATTTCAGATTTATATTCATAAAATCTAACATGCACATCAATGTAATGAGGTAGTATTTAAACTGTCTTCTACAGAGTCTCTAGATGCATATGTCAGTGCAAAATGGATTAGTGGGTGGGGTGTAATAATGCACACAAGTGCACATCTATGGTGAAGGACAACAAATTGTGTAATATCATAGTGTGTACTGTACCTGTGCAGAAATGTATTGTTCATCTTCTACCAATGCCTAATGTGAATTTGCTGACAATACCTCTCACTCACAACTAAATTGGTCTCTCTGGTTTGCACATGGGACAGCAGCCTGAACCCAGTAAGTATGGGGTTTCCCTGTTGTGGCTTGCCAGTACCTCAGGCATGCTAAAGTTAATGCATGTGACCATGCAAACAACTGTTACACTCGGCCATTTGGCAATATCTGCATGTTCACCTGTGGTTGTGTTTACTGCATTGCATCATGGTGGTCATGACAGGGGCCTATTTGCAGGAGATGTCACATATCTGTAGCATACCTCACAATCTGTAATTGCAGGACACCTGAACAAAGGCTAGGGGGACAAAGGCCAAAACTAATGTCATATTGTAGAAATCTGAGGTATACATTGCATATAAATGGTGTACACACCAGTTAGAATTCCTGGTATGTGTGATATGCAAAAATGAGAGCACAATAGACAAGTTCAAAATACTGCCAACCTTTCATGTGACCTATAGCCTGTAAATTCAATTGTAAAGCAAACAAATCTGTTGGGGAACAATAATGACATATAACAACAGTACAGCAACCTAGATGCATATGTGCACAGGCGGAAGCTAATACTGAGTTGAGGCAGCTTTTGATATAACTACAGCAGCATATCTTATTGGGTACACAACAGCCATCAATTACAGAGACTCTTTGATTAACAGCAACTAATGGTCAGCTGTCTTACCAGGATTATCCTAACATATACCCAGTTACCTGCTACAACAACAGACATGATTCACAAAGAGCTGGCAAAGGTGCTAAGGGACCACATGTTTGAGATGTATCATCTTGGAGAAGGGTACCAAAGCATTTCCACAGCATTGCACATACCATGGAACACAGTGCAGACAGTCATCAAAAGGTGGTGAAAATATGAGGCTACAGTGACATTGTGAAGGAGTGGACATCTCACCAAAGTCTATGAGAATACAAGATCAAAACTAGCCATGGAGACTGCTACAACAACAGTGAAGGAGTATCAGGAATCTCCAGCAAGTACTGGGTGTGTACTACTTGTCACTGTGAAGATAGGGGAAAGATGGGCGAAGGCTGCTAGCCTAGTCAAATAGAATTTGATACATAATTCTATCATTTGTATAAATACATGTAAAATACAGGCTTGTGTTCTTAAATGAAAGAAAACACTGTAAAATATGAACTTCAAGATTGTTGCAACATTGCCATCTGCTGCAAGGAAAACCAAGCCAAGCATTTCAAATGTTCTTTGAAGTTACACTTATCTAAAAAAGTGGTGCCAAAGTGGCTAGCTGAACACATTATTTCTATTGTCTAACTTAAGGAATAATTGTTAGAGTATACATGTGAAATGTCTTTTATTGTTGTAGTTTCCTGAGCAGGTGTTAGCTTGCTAAATAATGCAGTTTGTTTGCCTGGGAACCCCAGAGTAAGTGTCAAAATGATGTAATGTGAATACTGGGAAAACCTAAGTGTCAAAATGATGTAATTTGGGAGGGCCTTAGCAGAGCTGGTGGTTAGTGTTTTAAATACTATTGTTCAGTGAGAGACTAAAAGCATTTGTCTTGGACCATCAACCCAGCACTGCTTATGCTCTATATGTCTGTAAGTAGGATTATAGCACTGTGTTTTCTCTTAAGAATAGCTAAAGATTAGAAAGTTGGATTAAGTATTTTTCTTTGACATTAGACCTGTCCTACTGTTCATAGGTTCATAGATTAGTACTAAGCTAACTGCCCTTGTGAACAATTTTAAGCCTAGCCAGTTATCCCTTGTGAGACTCAAACCCTGCACCTTCTGTTTGTAAGGCAAACACTTTAACCATTAGGCCACCCTCCCAACCCACTATTTTATTTTAAGTTTCTGTGTGATCTCTGAACTCTTAGATATCTCTTTGGTGTAGTAGTATTGTCTTGTGTTTTAATTATTTATTGTTAAATATTTAAAAAACCTTTACCTGTGGCTGGTTTGCGTAGTGATAGGCTCTAGAGTGCATTGCATATTTATAGAGGTTATTGTAACAGGCCACTCTAATAAGCTGTAGACTGAATAGTCACATTACCAATTGGATAATAATATTTCACAGTAATAATTGGACACCCTTTCAAGGGCCTTTGGGTAGCTGATAATTATTAAGCTGGTGGTGGCAGTAATTACTACCATATAGTCTGGGTAAAGGGGCACAGCTGGAGAAACTGTGCCAGCCTTTCCCAGGAGTGTCTGTAAATCTGTATAGATACTTATTTCAAAGTGTGTGTGTGGTGTGTCAGCTACCTGGGCAGGGACACAAAGCACTGGTTGGACAGAGAGGGTACTGGAGGTTAGCTTGCCAGCTAGGCTGAGATCTGGACCCTATAGCTGAGCCAGTGGGGAGTCTTATTGGGGACCTGGAGAGCAAGGGAGCAGACAGCCCCAGACTGACTGTGATCTCTCTGTACACTTAATGGAAATTGTACTTTACTGTGAGTATTTGTTATCCTTTCCTCTTCTATGAGATGACCTCCCTGGTGTCATTGGTGAGGATTGAGGTTCCTTGATTGCTGGGCCAGGGCACGATCATCACATTGTGGTTTGCGGTGGTGGGACCCACTTCACATACGATTTGGCTTGTAGTGGTGTGGGTAGAGTGAATCCTGTAGCTTATGTACAGTGATCTCTGAAGGTGTTTTGTACTCTAAATCAGCCACGCAGTGTATACTCTGAGTTCAGATCACAGTTGTTTTATTTCTTTTGTTAGCTTAGTCAGGGTGAGCAGGCAGCATGTCAGCACAGGAGTATGGAAAGCTGACAAGGAGCCAGCTGGGGAGATGTGCCAGACTAGGGGACTGGTGCATGGAAACCTGACTGAGGCAGACCTGATTGCAGCCTTGGTTACAGCTGCATCAGAAAACAGCATCTAGGAGGACAATCAGACTGGCAGTGGAGATACAATATCCTCGGAGAATGGACAGCTCAACCTTTCTGCAAAGGATAATCAGACTGGCAGTGGAAATACAATATCCTCGGAGAATGGACAGCTCAACCTTTCTACATTGGACTTAAAAATCCAGCTGGAGCTAAAGAGACTTGAGTTGGAGGCCAGGCGTTTGGAGATAGAAGCCAAAGAAAAAGAGCATCAGAGGAAGCATGAGAGGAAAATGCTGACTCTTCGCCAGAGTCATGGAGGTAATGGGGAAGGGAGTAACTGGACCCCAGAAGCACAACAGGTCAGTAAATTTCTTCCACAATTTAAAGAGGGGGATAATTTTGATAGTTTCATTCGCATGTTTGAAAGGGTATGCAAACAGTATAGTGTTGACCAAAGGCTCTGGGAATGGTTCCTGAGCCCCTTACTCCATGGGAAATCTGTAACTTGTATATCAGAAATGCCTGACTCTGTGTATTTTGATTATTTTGCTGTAAAGAAATGTCTGTTACAATGTTTTAAGCTAACACCTGAAATGTATAGAAAAAAGTTTCATGAGCATAGATGCAAGGCAGATGAAAATGTATGTGAATATGTTGTTGAAATGAGCACTTATTTTCATAGCTGGGTAAGTGGATGTCAGGTCACCACTTTTGAAGGGTTGGCAGACCTTTTGGTGAGGGAACAAGCCCTTAGCACTTTGCCTGAGGACATGAGGATCTAGTTAGCTGATAAACAATATGCTACTTTAGCTGAGTTGGGGAAGAAGGGAGACCTATATCTGGCCAGCAGGGCAGTCCTGCACAGGAAGGGGACCCCAGTACTGCTCATGGGTCTAAAGGAACCCATGGTGGGCAGCACAGATTGCCCCAAAAGAATCCGCCAGTAGCAGGGGAAGCCACTAGTCCAGGTACATGTCCAGGATCTAGGGTGAAATGTTTTGAATGCAACCAGTGGGGCCATGTGGCATACAAATGTCCGTGGAGGCAAGGTGGGGAACCAAAGGTGAGGAAGCCAGTAAGTGGGAAAGACACAACACCAATAGTGGGTTGTCTTGAGACAACAGGGGTATGGAACTACCATCCTGCAGATGTCCTGATAGGGAAGGATTTGGATGAGGCAGTACCATGTACTTATGCAGTTATATGCAGTGAGGCTAGGAGACAAGCATGTGGGTCTGGTAGCCTTGGGGAGACCCAGACAGACTGCATACTTGCAGCCAGGACTGCTGAGGTGGTTACTTCAGGGAGTGAGCTACGCTCTAGCAGTGAGACTGAATGTGAGCCACAGCTGCTTGTCGGTACTGATGTTCCCTTGGACAGGGTAACTGCAAATGTAGAGGTGAATAGTAGTACACAGGCTGATAGTGAGGCACCACTGTCAGAGGATGCCAGACTTCCAGTGGAAGGGGAACTGGGATGGGTTACAAGGAGAGAGTTGAGACAGGCTCAGCTCTCAGACCCTACATTGCAAGGCATGCGGCAGGTAGCTAGGGAAGCACCTGATTCTTAAGGGAAGGGGGAAATCTGTATTCTGGGACAAAGGGTTACTATACAGACAGTGGACCACTGAGGGAGGGCTTGAAGGTGAGAGAGTGCAGCAGTTGGTAGTGCCTAGAGCTTACCATCTGGTGCTTCTAGCCATAGCCCATGATATTCCCCTTGCAGGTCATATGGGCATAAAACATACAAAGAGGCATATTATGCAAAACTTCTATTGGCCTGGAATTTCCAGAGATGTAACAGGGTACTGCAGGGCCTATGAGCAGTGCCAAAAGGTAGGGAAGGCAGGAGACAAGGTGAGAGCTCCTTTGTTGCCTTTGCTTGTGATTGAGGAGCCATTTCAGGGAGTAGCTATTGATATTGTGGGTCCTCTGAGTATCCCAAGTTCCACAGAGAAAAGTATATCCTATTGGTAGTGGATTATGCTACACGATACCCTGAGGCAGTGGCTTTGTCCTCCATTGAGTCAGAGAAGGTGGCAAATGCTTTGTTAGAGATTTTCAGTAGAGTAGGTTTCCCAAAAGAAATACTGACTGACCCAGGTACCAGTTTCATGTCAGACCTGCTGGCTTGTCTGTGGAAGTCCTGTGGGGTAAAGCACATGAAGACCACCCCCTACCATCCCCAGACTAATGGTCTTGTTGAGAGGTTAAACTCTACAATCAAATCCATGCTACAGGCATTTGCAGATCAGTTTAAGAGGGAGTGGGACAAATATTTGCCCCATCTGTTGTTTGCTTACAGAGAGGTTCCCCAGGAAGCCACAGGTTTTTCACCCTTTGAGTTGTATGGGAATAGGGTGAGGGGACCTCTAACTTTAATTTGAGATGAGTGGGAAGGTGAGTGTGAGTCTCACAAGGAGTCTGTTGTGGCATATGTCCTAAACCTCAGGATAAGGCTCAGGGAACTCATGGGCTTGGCCCACGAGAACCTGGCCCAACAAAAGAAAAAGGTGTGGTATGACAGGAATGCTCAAGCTAGAGAATATGCTGTGGAGCAGCAGGTAATGGTTCTCATTCCTATCAGACACAACAAGCTGCAAGAGCTTGGGTGAGACCTTACAAGGTGGTAAGAATGGTAAGTGATGTAATTACATGGTGGAAGTGCTAGGCAGATGGCAGGGGCACAAATTGTACCATGTTAACATGATGAAACCTTACCATGATAGGGTTGGCCCTTGTGCTGAGCATTTGCAGTGGATTGCAGGAGGAGTCTGAGGGAGATCTGGGGACTGATCTCCTCAGTGAGGCTCAGGCTGACACCTCGGTGGAAGGGGTAGCAATATCCCAGCAGCTATCGCCTACCCAGGTACAAGAAAGCCGAGCAGTGTTGCATGAATTTGGGGACATGTTCACTGGGAAACCAGGGTACACCCACCTGGTGCAGCACCAGATGGATACAGAACCCCAAATGTCTATTAGGCAGGCCCCTTACAGGGTACCTGAGAGAGTCAAACAGACTCTGAGGGAAGAGGTACAGGACATGTTGGAACTGGGGGGTGATTCAAGAGTCCAACAGTCCCTGGGCCTCACCAGTGGTGGTGGTGCCAAAGAAGGATGGCAGCACCAGGTTCTGTGTGGATTACAGGAAATTAAATAGTCACACAGAGTCAGATGCTTACCCCATTACTAGGACAGACGAGGCCCTAGAGCAACTGGGTCGGGCAATGTATCTTACAGCCATTGATTTTACCAAGGGTTACTGGCAGGTGCCCTTGACTCCCAGTGCTAGAATGAAGTCAGCCTTTGTGACTCTTTTTGGCTTATATGAGTTCACAAAGATGCCCTTTGGGATGAAGAATGCCCCAGTGACTTTCTAGAGGCTGGTGGATAATATCCTAGCAGGAGCAGGAAGGTTTACCCTTGCTTACCTAGATGATATTTCCATCTACAGCCATTCTTGGCCAGAGCACCTTCAGCATGTCAGGGAGGTTGTGGGCAGACTACAGAGGGCAGGGTCGACCATTAACCCAAGCAAATGTCAGGTGGGTATGGCAGAGGTCTCCTACCTAGGACATAGAGTGGGGAGTGGTAAGATAAAGCCAGAACCTGCCAAAGTGGAAGCTATTCAGGCATGGCCTGCACCTGTTACCAAAAAGCAGGTGAGGGCATTCTTAGGGAGAGCAGGGTACTACAGAAAGAATTGTCCCTAGTTATAGTACCATAGCTGCTCCCCTCACAGACCTGACAAGGAAGAACAGGCCAGATAAGGTAGTGTGGACCCCAGTATGTGAGCAGGCATTTCAGAAACTTAAAGAAGCTTTGGGAGGACACCCTGTGTTAGCCAGTCCAGATTACAGTAAAGAATTTGTTGTGCAGGTGGATGCTTCCAACCATAGGGTGGGGGCTGTACATAGCCAGATTTCTTCAGAGGGGGAAGAGCACCCAGTGGTTTATCTCAGTCATAGGCTCCAACCCAGGAAGGAATGCTATGCAGCTGTAGAAAGCTAATGTCTAGCTATAGTGTGGGCAATGCAGAACTTCAGCCTTATCTGTATGGAAGAAAATTCACTGTAATGACAGATCACAACCCTTCTAATATGGTTAAACAGAGCCAGTCAGCAAAATGCCAAGTTGCTAAGATGGAGCCTGGAGTTGCAATCATATGATAAGTCAGTGCAGCGCTGCAGTGGGAATAGCAATGCCAATGCAGATGGGCTCTCAAGACAGGGAATGGGTTGAGGTACCCTCAGTAAGATCTAACCCTCTCAAGTGGTGTTTCTCAAGGGTCACTTGAAAAACTAGCTTGAGTTCTCTGGGGGGGGGGGGTGTGAAGATTGGGGAAAGATGGGTGTAGGCTGCCAGTCTAGTCAAATAGAATTTGATACATAATTCTATTATTTGTATAAATAAATGTAAAATACAGGCTTGTGTTCTTAAATGAAAGAAAACCCTGTAAAATGTGAACTTCAAGATTGTTGCAACATTGCCATCTGCTGTAAGGAAAACCACGTCAAGCATTTCAAATGTTCTTTGAAGTTACAATTATCTAAAAAAGGTGCTAAAGTGGCTAGCTGAACACATTCTTTCTATTGTCTTAACTTAAGGAATATTTGTTAGAGTATACATGTGAAATGTCTTTTATTGTTGTAGTTTCCTGAGCAGATGTTAGCTTGCTAAGTAATGCAGTTTGTTTGCCTGAGAACTCCAGACTAAGTGTCAAAATGATGTAATGTGAATACTGGGAAAGCCTAAGTGTCAAAATGATGCAATTTGGGAGGGCCTTAGCAGAGCTGTTTGTTAGTGCTTTAAAAACTATTGTTCAGTGAGAGACTAAAAGCATTTGTTTTGGACCATCAACCCAGCACTGCTTATGCTCTATATGTCTGTAAGTAGGATTATAGCACTGTGTTTTCTCTTAAGAATAGCTAAATATTAGAAAGTTAGATTAAGTGTTTCACTTTGACATCAGACCTGTCCTACTGTATTATTTTAAGTTTCTGTGTGATATCTGAACTCTTAGATATCTCTGTGGTGTACTAGTATAGTCTTGTCTTTTAATTATTTATTATTAAATATTTTAAAAACCTTTACCTGTGGCTGGTTTGTGTAGTGATAGGCTCTAGAGTACATTGCATATTTATAAGGGTTGTCGTAATAGGCCACTCTAATAAGCCTAAGACTGAATAGTCACATTACCAATTGGATAATAACATTGCACAGTAATAATTGGACACCCTTTCAAGGGCCTTTGGGTAGCTGATAATTATTAAGCTGGTGGTGGCAATAATTACTACCATATAGTCTGGGTAAAGGGGCACAGCTGGAGAATCTGTGTCAGCCTTTCCCAGTAGTGTCTGTGAAGTTGTATAAATACTTATCTCAAAGTGTGTGTGTGGTGTGTCAGCTACCTGGGCAGGGACATGAAGCACTGGTTGGACAGAGAGGGTACTGGAGGTTAGCTTGCCAGCTAGGCTGAGATCTGGACCCTATAGCTGTGCCAGTGATGAGTCTTATAGGTGACCTGGAGAGCAAGGGAGCAACCATCCCCAGACTGACTGTGACCTCTGTGTGCACTTAAGGGAAATTGTACTTTACTGTGAGTATTTGTTATCCTTTCCTCTTCTATGAGACAACCTCCCTGGTGTTAGTGGTGAGGATTGAGGATCCTTGATTGCTGGGCCAGGGCACGGCCGTCACAGTCACAGCAACCTTCCATGGTCTCCATATGTCCTGCCTATAGGAAGGGTTGGAAGATGGCAGACGTTCTTCACACCAAACAATATCCAGGCCTGGTGAAAGTCTGAAAGCAATACATCAGGTCTCCAAAAAGCAAGTGGGAAAATGTGTAATGGTAATATGGGACCATGGTTGCACTCTTTGGCCTCAATTCTGATAGGTATGTTTGGTGCAATATCACCACTGCACATGACCACAACACCACCTCGACGGTGAAGCATGTTGATGCCAGTGTCCTGCTTTGGGGTTGCTGTTCACAAGCTGGAACTGGGGCTGTAGCCAAGTTAGAGGGGATTATGAACAGTTCTAAGCACTGGTCTCTTGTGGCTCCAAAACATTCTGGTGTCTGCCACATAGCTGTGGATGGTGAAGAATTCCACCTTTCCACACAACAATGGCCAAAACCATATATCCATATCAACAAAAGGATGGCTTCACCAGAACACATGCAACATTCTGCACTGACCGATTTAGAGCCCACACCTACATACAATAAGATACATGCAGGGTGACCTGAAGAGGGCAGTGCACAGGAGATGCCCTTGCAATCTGACATAATTGGAAGTGTTTTGCAAGGAAGAGTGTGCAAACATTGGCAAGTCAAGATGTGCCATGCTGATAGACACCTTCCCAAGAGGACTGCATGCTGTAATTAAATCAAAAGTTGCTTTAACAGAGTATTACTTTAAGGGTGT
>NC_056737.1:1462017261-1462112261 GCF_019279795.1 Protopterus annectens
GGACTCCACTCGTGTCTGTTGAGCTGTCTAACATGGAGTCCGCTGCTTTCACACTGTGGGTTCTATCTGTGAGCCAGTTTGCAGGCCACCTACTGATGTAGGGGTGGCTGCCTACCTGAGTGTGTTTGTGTATGATTCCTGAGTGGGGAGTGATATCCAAGGATTAGATGGGCAGCCTATCTTGTTATCTAGTCCTTACTATCATATAGTTATTGCACATGGCACAATACTTATAGGACTGCAGAGTGTCTACAGGTTCCTCTATAGTGGATGACAATTGTGGGCCTTGTAATGTGGACACTGAGACATGTACTGGGTGGGCAACAGCAAAAAGTAGTAAAACCCACCTCCCAATTTATATGATTCTCACACGAACACAACAACCCCCCCCATACACAGGATACTGTTCACACACACACACACACACACACACACACACACACACACACACACACACACACACACACACACACACACACATTTGAACAGACTGAGATTAGAACCCCTGCCTATCTATTTGTTGCTACTATAGTGTTACACATGTATCACATGAACTATGGAGATTATAGGGTGAAGGTTGTCCAGAGGTAATTCTAAGGTAAGGAACATCACCAGCCCTTGTAAAGTATGGCAGTGGGTGATGTACTGGGTGAGAGAAGCCACAAAATACTACAAACTATACATATACACATGTACCCACACACCTTTGCCAGAACTGGGATTAGAACTCCTATCTAACCAGTTATGTATACTATAGTGTTACACAGGTATCGCACATGCTATAGAGCTTATAGGCCTGAGGCCTGAAGAAAGGAACTTCTGAGGTGACTGACATCTGCAGGACTGCTAAAGTAAAGAAAGGGGAAGTGTACTGGTTTTGAATGAATTCATAAGCTTTAACTTCTAAACACATACACACACCTTTACATTTGGCAGAACTGAGATTAGAACTCCTGCCTAACTAATTACTTGCACTATAGTGTTACACAGTTATCATACATGCCACAGAGCGTATGGGGCTAAAACCTCACAAAAGGGACTTCTAAGGTGATTGATATCTGCAGGACTGCTAAAGTAGGAAAAGGGGAAGTGTACTGGGTTTGAATGGACCCAAAAGCTATAACTTCTAAACACACACACTTTTACATTTGCCAGGACTGAGAATAGACCTCCTACCTAACTAGTTATTTATACTATAGTGTTTCACAGTTAGTGTACATACCACAGAGCTTATGGGACTGGGACCTGATGAAAGGGACTTCTAAGGTGACTAATATCTGCAGGACTGTTAAAATAGGGAAAGGAGAAGTGTACTGGGTTTGACTGGTCCCAAAAGCTTTAACTTCTAAACAAACTTTTACATTTGCCAGGACTGAGATTAGAACTCCCATCTAGCTAGTTGTTTGTATTATAGCATTACACAGTTCTCGCATGTGCCACAGAGCTTATAGGGCTGATATCTGCCAAAAGGGACTTCTATGGTGACAGACATCTTCAGGACTGCTAAAGTAGGGCAATGGGAAGTGCACTGGGTGGGGAAGGCATGTTCATTCCTAGATTCTACTGACATTTCTCTAAGTGTATGAGCATGCCCAGTGTGACCTTATATAGTACATGTGGGACTCCATTTCAGGGATTGTTGTACTCCAGTCCAGTTTGTTTTGTGCTACAGCCATACCTCTCAACCTGTTGGTAGAGGATATCTGGAGATAGCCTATCAAAATGGGGAGACAATGGGCCATATGGTGATTGTGCTCATTTCTCTCAGTGATGTATGGGTTGCTAGGGTTAAAGGGTTTGTTTTAGCAGACATCTGACATATATGCCATTTGACACTGTCAGATATTGTTTCAGTACCTCGTGACATAGCTTCTCAGATCATCACAGTGTTTTACCAAAGGAATACAGGATGGATGATGCACACACCAAAATTATGGGTCAAATGCTATGCATTCTTGCACAATCCAGCCTGTTGAGAGGTGTGCATATATTACAATGGTGGAATGTCTTTGCATTTTTATTCTGGCTTGGTCTGATTTCCAGTCCACGGTTGGGTAATATAAGTCAGACAGAATCAGGGTGACAGGCAGACTGCGGATAGATTTGCAGGGGATAAGATATGTGTCTCCTGGGTCAGATATGTTTGCCTATAGCTACCAGTACTTTGCATAGGGGTCTTCTCAAAAGTTGGCTGCACTTGGAGGGTCTTGTGTCTGTCAGACTGTTTGACCAGCTGGAGGTGTGTGTGTGTGTGTGTGTGTGTGTGTGTGTGTGTGTGTGTGTGTGTGTGTGCGCGTGTGTGTGTGTCTCACATATATGTATGGCTTACCTCATTTGGCTTTGATGGCCACATTTTGGGGTCAAGATGTTGCATAGGATGAGTGATCAGGGAAGGGTCTGTTACTCCCCATGGCTGTGGGCCATGGTTCTGTGGGTGCAGACATGTCACCATCTTTCAGGGTTAAGACTGCCTGCAATGTGTGCATTCCCATATTTAGACTCCTAGCCCTGCCTGTTGACTGTACAGAGTATCACAGAATGTCCACATTCATGACTCATATATCTTGTTGGTTACCCAAATGAGTGTGGTTTTCAAGTATAAGTGTTTTGCAAGTCACTCAGGGCTGAAATCAGATATTACTGACAGTTGAAATTGCAGTTTCAGACTTCATACCTATTAGACATTCAATGATACTACAATCATTCCATCAACTTTATAAGATTATTAGAGCAGTATTTCAAAGGTGTCCTTCTCTTTGGACCTTTTTTACTCCATTATTCATGGCTTTGTCCAAATTTCTGGCTCTTTGACACTGGCAGGTTTTCTCCTAGCAGTTAGCAGCATTGCCTTTCTTTGCATTTTGTAGACTGTGTTATGCTAGTGTTATAGACCCCATAACTCAGGATTCCACTAAAGGTCTCTTAATTCCTTTCACTGTAAAGTTTAATAATCACTGGTTATTTCTGTACAAAATATTGAGAGTACTCATAATTTAGAAAGAAAAAAAATTCTTGTGTGTTTATATTTTATATTCTATATAAACCCTACAACTAGAATGTTGCATGCTGATTTTACTAAAGGAATTCTTAATCTATAAATAACTTATGTTTCTACGGATCCTATATTTCTGTATATATTCTTGTGTAATTTTTTTGTGACATGCTATTGGAGCTTTTCTCCCCGGGCCTCTGCTGAAAATGGATGTGTCTAGTCGGACTTTCCAGTTAACAAATGTTTTATTTTATTTATTTTTTATTTTACATTTGTTTACCGGGCTAGTCCAACTGGATATAAATCCGTTTTCAGCAGAGGCCCGGGGAGAAAAGCTCCACAATGGTTAATACATTAATTCATTTACATAATGAAAATACAATTTTGTAAAAGGTAAAAGGTACGTAAGCAGGGAGAAACAAAATACAAACAGAACAATTTAACAATAATGAAAGAAAGGAGGAAGTAGAAAAGTAGAATTAATAAAGGTAAGCATACAGGGGGTGATAGAAAATATAGGATCTAGAGGTGAGAGAAAAGAGAGAACAATTAGTGAGCAAACATTAAGAAAAAAAGGCAGGGGATAAAGGATTTAGTCTGGTTTGGTACAAGGACATAGCCAATGAGTGTTAAAGTATTGTTTAAGGTTAGTTTTGAATTGGTGGGGAGAGGTAGCTAGTCTTAGGTTGTTTGGAAGGGCGTTCCATAGTTTTCCGATGGAATTGGCAAAAAGAGCATCACCTCCTGAATTATTGGATTTCGTTATATGAACCAGGACACTATTAGAGGATCGAAGACTATTTAGATTAGAGTAGGGGGTTAAAAGATTGTGTAGTGAGGGGTTTTTTTCTGTCTCTTTGATAATTTTATAAGCTTCAGTAAGTTGGTTAAACTTGAGAAGGTTGGGGAGTTCTAACCAGCCTAGTTTTCTTAGGTTAACGCAATGATGAGTTCGATAAGGTTTCCCAGTTACAAATTTGGCAATATGGTTATAAGCTACAGATAGTTTATTGAGCTCAGTTTTTTTGAGGAAGGAAAGAACTGGAGAAGCGTAAAGTAGGGTGGAGAGAAGGTGAGTACGTGCTATGGTTAGTTTAGTATGGGGCGTGCGAAAGTTCTTAATTCTATACATGGAACCAAGTTTCTTGTTAACAGTTTTTATAGTTTGGCTAATGTGAATATCAAATTTGAGCTTGTGGTCAATTGTGACTCCTAGTAGTTTGGTGTTAGAAACAGGCTCAATGATGGTCCCATTTGTGGACCGAACGTGGAAGGCCGTATCATTAAAGAGTGAAGATTGTTGCCCTAAAGAAGAGGCTAGGGTGGGGAGAATTAGTAGTAGGTTAGTTTTTTTCGGGTTTAGGATAAGTTTCCGTTCAGTGAACCATAATTCCACTGCAGTAAAGCAGTGTTGGGTGGCTTTCTGGAGGTTATTAAGAGAGAGATCAGAGCAAATCAACGTAGAGTCATCTGCATATTGAATGCAGGTGGCTTTGGGGATGGCTGAATGGAGATCATTTATAAATACCGAGAATAGAAGGGGGCCAAGTATGGAACCTTGGGGAACTCCTATTGTGTTAGGTAGTAGGTGAGATAGTTTACTTTGCCACTGAACTGCCTGTTGTCTACCAGAGAGGTAAGCCTTGAACCAGTTTAGGGCAGGTCTATCAAGGTGAAGGTTTTCAAGAGTTTGTAGTAAGAGTTGATGATTGACCATGTCAAAGGCTTTTGACAGATCAAGAAATAGAGCAGAAGTAATTAGTTTGTTGTTACGGTTGCTGTTGATTGTATCAACAAAGGAAAGGAGGGCAGTAGTAGTACTATGATGGGGGCGAAAGCCATGTTGAGTTTTGGATAAAAGATTATTTAAAGTGAGATAATGTAGGAGTTGTTTGTGAGCACATCTTTCCATTATTTTTGCTATAGGTGACAATATTGCTATCGGTCGGTAGTTAGAAGTTTCTGTGGAGGAACCACCCTTATGAAGAGGGATGACGTAGGATATTTTCCAAAGAGAGGGGATTTTGCCTTCGGTTATAGTCCTGTTAATTAAGATTGAAATGGGATAGGCTACAACATCTGATGCTATTTGTAAATATTCAGCAGGGAGTCGATCGGCCGATAGAGTGGATGGTTTAATTTTTTTCAATAGGGTTCTAATATAGGAGGTGGATATTGGTTGAAGGTTAAAGGCAGGTGGAGCATTGGTAACAGCAGTAGTAATGAAGGAGGAGGAAGAAGGTAGCTGACTGGCTAGTGACTGGATGGTCTCGGTGAAAAAAGTGTTGAAGGCATTGGCCACTTCTACAGGATCTTTACCAATAAATTTCTCTGGGGTTGGGGTAGAGGATTTCCCTGAGTGAAGGAGGTTATTGAAACCTGCCCAAAACTTCTTAGGGTTATTCCTGTGTTTATCCTGGAGGTGACAAAAGTAGTTCTTTTTATCCCGGGTTATGTCTGATTTAGTGGAATTTCTATGCTGCTGGAATTTAATACGGTCAAGTGGTGCTTTAGTAGTTCTCCACTTGTCCCATGCTTGATTTCTAAGCTTGATTTTTAATTTAGTTTCCGTGGTAAGCCAAGGTGCGATCCGGACCTTTGATCTGATGAGTCGATTAGGGGCATGTGAATCTAGTATATTTAGAAATGTGTCATTGAAGAGTGACACACTCTCATCAAGGGGAAGTGTTTTTAACATCGACCAGTTACAGGATTGTGTAAAATAAAATAAAAAATAAAAAATAAATAAAATGACACTCCCTAACAAGGCACTGTGTATGAGGCATGGGCATTTGCCACAGGCCTGTAGGCCAGGTGTGACAGATGCAGGCCTTCTGTAGCAAGGCAGTGCATTCTGATGATCATATGTCCCCAGGCTGCTGGCAGTGGATAATTCTGGGGTGGCACCAGTAATTTGACTGTGGGTGTTACTGACAATTGCTTTCTGCTTGTGTTGAGCCATCACTCTAGTTGATGGCTGGATGCTGCTTAAGGCTAGGAACATGTTACTGCATTTCAATGGGTCTATGGGGGATGGCACATCTGTACACAATAAACATTAGCAGAGACTGTGCTGATATTTACTTACTATTTTGGTCCTATTTAACATAGTGGTGTGCCCTATCTTTGAGACTATAGACATGATAGTATCAACCACAGGTCAGATTGTTCTGGCATAAATATTTGTAGTTTCAGACTTTTTACCTTTCAAAGCCATACTGCCACTGCCAGACCTGCTGTGATATCACTGTGTAAAATCTGTAGGTGGAGATTTCATGGATGTCACCATGTGGGGGCCTTTGCCAGACATTTCTGTATAGTTTTCTACAGCTGATCTGCTGGGTGAGGCTTGGGGTGGGTATGGGACCCCCACTTTGACATCCATGCATGTGACCTATGACCCCCAGTTACTTGGCTCACCACATATACTGCAGTGGTATTTGTCAACTAGGGCAGAACTGCATAGTGTGGGTAGGCCAGTACTGGGAATACACTTCCTGCTGTTCCACAGAGCTGTCAGTTGTCTGCTGCTATCCCAGTAAGCCACCCCACTCTCTTGCATATTTGAATCAATACCATAGATATGCTATCAGAACATTCCACTCCATTCATTTATTTTGTTAAGGAGACTGACTTACCTTGTGCCTGAGGCTGTTGTGAGGATGGTGCTTGAGGGCTGACTATGTTGGATGCATGCAGTACACTGTCCGTACATGGTAAGGTATAGGTGGTGTGATGTTTGGCATCCATTTTACTGTGTGTGTGAGTCAGAGAGAGATCAGTCCCTCGGGCCCTACAGTGTCAGTGTATTTGCTATGCATTTCCTCTTTGCCAAGGACAGGGCATACTGGGAAAGCCTCCATCTACCTACAGGGGCAGGCTCAAGATGTTCTTCCCCCGATTTCCTCTGTGCCTGTGGAGACCTTGGCAATGGTGAGGGTCTGTGTGGCCCTTCCCCATTTTGTTCCTGCTGTAGCTGTTTCAGCAGGATCATATTGTGTAGTGACATACTATGAACATGTGTGCACATGTAGCTGGAGAGTACTGCAAGGTTCTACCAGATATGTCAAGGCAGCAGAACCATGACTTTAGCATACTAAACACATGCACTATAATGATCTAGGTTTGTGAGTGTGCCTCATTATGGTGTTCGTGTGTGGGTGTGTGTGCATTTCTGATGGGTGTCATCAGCCTTGGCTTCAATGCTTAGCCAGTATCCCCCACCAGATGGCCATATGGGATGTCCCCACTGGCAAATGCCTGGTACAGCTGTGATGAATGCCAGATGTGGGAGCCATGATAGCTTCCAGGGTTGCCAGCACACACATTCATGATAATGCCCTGGGCATCGCACATGACCTGGCAGTTGATGGAGAGGAACCCCTTTCAGTTTAGGTAGACCCTACCCTGGTCACCGGGTGGTGCATGTGCATGCAGTCTATGGCACCCAGTACCTCTGAGTATTCTGCTACATGGTGGAAGAGATTCATATTGCTCATCATCTCCTCACAGTTGCTGGGGAAGTAAATGTGCTCAGCAGCATGCGGTCACATGGCATCCAGGAATTGGTGAAGTATACTGGACGCACTTGCCTGTGAGACCCCCATGATATCCCCAGTTTGTCTTTGCAAAGTACCTGTAGCTAGTATTCTTCAGGCTACACATACCTTGGTATCCACTGGGATGGGTTCCCCTCTGTTGGGTCTGGGTCTGAGGTATGGCCAGCACAACTCAACAAGTTGCTGAAGTATGTCTCTGTCCATCCTGTAGCACTCTACTATCTCCAGATCATGTAGCCCCTGGTAGGTTACCCTGGGTCTGAACACTCTTCTCCTCCTCCTCAGTCTGAGCTGGTTGTCAGCATTATCCTCCTCACCACCCTCAGTCTCTAGCACATACTGATAGATCAAAGCAACAGCAGCTCCTAACATGTTTTGTTAGTTTTTTAGTTTAAAATTCCCCCAAATGTGTACACCAGTGGTGTAGTTTGTGGGAAAAACGAGACTGAAAGATGTTTGCATAGTTTATAGTAGTGTACTGTGCTTCTGCCTGTGTAATCGGCTCATTCTGATACATTCCACCTGCCAGCTATGGCAGTTCTCCTTGACTGCCTTGCTTCTGCTGTTCCTCTTCCCATTTCCTCCCTGTTTAAGCCCCGATGCATGCCATGCATACCTGTTGCTCTATTGTAAACAGTTCTGCTATTTCCTGTTTTGTTTTGTTTTTTAGGCCTGGTGCAGGCCGTGCACACTCGTTTAGCTAAAGTAAACACTTTTAAGCAGAACTGGCCCTCTCCTGGATGCAAACACATTCTACATTTCATGGAATAAGGCAATACAGCCTCAGACACACCCCCTTCCTTAGCTGTGCTTAGCTAAGGGCAAACATAGGCCACTGAGCTCCAAAGAGGTTACAGCAAGCATGACATACCCCCTTTTCATGTTAGCTGCTCCTCCTGTCTACACGGTGGTGTAAGAGTACCTACACAGTTAGGTGCAGTCTGACACTTACAAGAAATTTGTGATTCAGTATAAATCCACTCATTTGCATACACCACTGCCTTACTCCATAGTTACCACACTTACACTGGGCCTTTCCCCTTAGGAACCACTATTCCCTGGTATGGTTTTCATCCTGCATGCCATTGAGTATAATGACATATTTCCATTGATGTTTTTGATTTGCTAGCAGAGTGGATGAATTTATCTTAATTTTTTAACAATATCCCAGACCATAAGTTAATATTAACTCACAGCAAGAGGATCTCTGATTCATCTCTTCATCTACATGATATATTAAAATTCACTACAGTTTAAAAATGCTAGCAAAAAAATAAATCTATCCTGACCATCTATAAGTAAGCAGCTTGGTTACAACACTTAAATAACCAGATGTTGAGCTATAAATGCATAAAAATTTCCATTAAACTAATCCATCCATCCATCCTCAACCCCTTTTTCCTGTTTTGCACATGAGGTTGGGGTGTCACTTCAACAGTGACATTAGTTAAGAATCTTACAAAGCATTTTCTCTTACATAGACTAATTCTTGTAGTAATCAATATTTTCTTTATTGTCATTCTTCTTTACTTTGAAGTCGCATCTTAGGGTAATAGGACAATCTTAATATACAGTTCTATGACAGTCTGAAAGCTAAATTATATTCCACACATCTCTGACTGCAAATATTGTTGTGATTATTTTACAAATAGGAAATCTAATAAAAACTTAAAAAAAAAAGATATATGATATTCAATACTGAAACAGATTTTCTCTGTTTCTTCTCTCACTTTCTCCTTCTAAGATAATTTTCAATTATTTCCTGTCTTAGGCTTTTAAAAATTCGGCAAATTCCTTTTATAAATAGGTGTTCCCTATCTACAAATCACAAATGAAGAAGATTAGCTCTAAAGGCATGAGATAGTGAAAACAGCCATTGGAAATATAAATAAATGCTGATAACTTGTACTTCATGAGATGTGATTATAAATTAAACTTAGTTATATCATCAGTGACAAGCAATAGCACCTTCATCTATTAGTAGCCACAGGCTTCAGTGCATCTGATTCAGTCAAGGTACTTACTTTTTTGACACTTCCTTTGTATTGTATCAGCATGGCATTTTAATTTACTGCAGAAAAGTTGCAGTTGATGTTGTCACGGTCTAAGAATGACCAATATTAATCTGTAACACCTTTCATTTCCTTCATAGGTGTATATGCTTCATTTGTAAGGTCTTCTCTTGATTTACCATTGCATGTTAAGATTTCCAGTCTTAGTAATGATACTTTATGTTAATCATATTATAAAGTTTTATCACTTAAATGAAATGATTCTTTTTTGTGTGTGATATGGAATATGTATAAAAGATCTCAATGTTGTTTTCCATCCTTCAGTTTTTATATCCCAGAAAGTGATGCAGTTTGTGGCATTTATAATGCATATTTACTCATGCATTACTGTCATACATCTAAATTTATTATTTGTCTTCTATATTATTTGACTCTGACTACTCTTTTCTACTTCATTTTACAGCTGATTTAACCTAAGACAAAATTATTCATTTTCTCAGCAAAGTTTAGACTATTTGTACTCATTTGCCCTTTCTGATGACCTGACTCCCTCCTTAACAATTTGAATAAGTAGCAGGAGTATTCAGTTCTCTTGCTATACTATTTCTTTCTTGTCATCCCAGTTATTTTTCATATAGAGACCTGCAGGTTATGACAATCTGTAACCAATTATATAGAACAGCACTGAAAGTGATGTGTTGATTAGATATTTTACAGACCTGAAATGTCAGACTGTGACATAAGGAAAGAAAATGGCTTAAGTGTTTTAATTAAGTGTCCATTAAAAACACATAGTATATTATATAAAACGTATTTTCTTTACATTTTAAAGACTAAAAGAGTTCCTCTCACTAAGTGTTATACATAGGCTGGGATTTATAGACATGAACTGCCACCTCTACATGCTAATTTTGAAAGGGGTCACTGCGCAAAGAGACACAGACCTAATTAGACTTGTATTAAGAACTGAATAGCACCATCTGACTGAGGAAAAGAATGCATAGTTAAAGACGCATAGCTGAAATTTGAGAAGCAGTGTAAGGCTGTTCTAGGACTGGTGCTGTGCTACAATAGGGCATGTGGCAGAAATGATAGCTGTCACAATAAAGGAAGGCTAATATGTCTGAGTCAATGGGTGCTCGTGTATGCTATGTAACACTAAACAAGGGGATTCTTCTTGAGATCTTGAGCAAGAATGGCAACATAGCAACAGCAGTGGGTGTGCACAGCAAAGTGCCAACCATGTGTATCATGCATATGGAGAGACAATGAGGTGTACAGCAAAGAAATAAAGGAAAGAAGAGCAAGCAGGGTGAACCACACATGGGTAACCACATGGTATGAAACAGAGGCATGGAATAGTAGTACTTTTTATGTACAAAGAGCCCTTTTTATAACCTATGAAAAGAAGACTAGGTGGTAAGGATAGTAAAAGATGGCTGGGGTGGGATAGAGGGAATAGGGAAGGTAACAGGTGGATACAGTCAAACATGGAAAACAAGGTCAATCAGATAGGGCAGGAGACACACAAACAGGGGAACAAGAGATGAATAGAGAAATATAAAGTGTGGATAAGTGGTTATGGAGATGCTTGGACAATTAAAATGAAAATGAAAATGAATGGGAAATGACATGTACCAGAGGGAAAGCATTAGGATGGGTATGTTGTAGTGTCCTGGAATGGCTGAATGCCAGGCTGGCCCAGAAGGGAAAAGAAGATCAGCATAAGTCACCTGAGAGGATTATGTCATATGCTAGTTTTCTACACTTGGTGAGCCCTGCAGGTCACACATATCAACAAACCATACCAGTGGGCAGTCTACATTGTGAGGGTATGTATTCAACTGTTGCCTACCCCAGAAACCACCAGCCTCCACAGCTAACAGAAAGGGGATAAAATCAGATCTCGCTGGACTACTTTTAGAAAAGAAGACTTTGTCTCCTCCTATGAAGAGTCCATGGAGGGCACCAGTGACTCCTTCTGAGCAGAGCTGTCTCTGTAGTTGCCCTCTCCTTATCTTAATTTGACCAGCTATTGCCTTTTCTCTCCTCTTTCATTGGCTATTGGAAGTAAGCACAAAATTATCATTTTGTAAAGTCACTCTCCTTCAGCTATTTAAATTCATAGGCCACACCACTGTATTCCACCTACCATTATCCAATCTATCTTGCTCTTTTTTTTTTAATTAATGGCTTGAGTTAATCTCTCTTTCATACTTAACTGCTTAGTGCACACTGCAACTCTTAGAATATTAACCCATTGTTCCATGTTACCTTTAAAATTTACAACATCTAGTCCAAGACCAGCAATTAATAGAGAGCCCACCTTATGCCTCTCTGTAAGTCATCTTGGGATTAGTGCTTCTGTTTTGTTTTGGTAAGAGAAGAAACATAGGGACATTATTTCATGGAGCCTGCTGCTCACCTGAAAGCATGATAACTGCTTCATAGATGTCTGCATGGGATTTGCACTTGTATTTTTTCCTGGTGAGATAAAGAGCAGAGGGTATTGATTCCTGAATGTCTCTGAATGAGCAACAAGTACATGTGTAGGACCTTCATTACTGGCATTGTTGTTATTCAAGGTGTCTACCAGAAATAGGCTACAACATGTTTACAGACCCTTGCATCATATGGGACAAGACTACTGATCACCAAAGAGCCTCTGACCTGCTTCCTGTCTTGAGACTGGTGCTACTTTTTTGTTCTGGTGAGAGAAGAAGCAATAAGGCATTCTATTACAGCAGCATGAAGCTGTGGTGAAACCAATAGTAGAAGTAGCCAGGTAGTAGCCAATTAGGTGAATCCTCACTATTCATTATTCTTGACAAACCTAATTATTTCTTTCCAGTAAGCACTGCTTGATCAGCTGCTGTCTAACCTAACTTTAAAACATCTCCCTAAGTACTTCATCCACAAATCCTTAGGGTCTACTTTAAAAGTTTCTTCTCAAATGTTTGGCAGTGCCCTGTATAGATCCAGACTCCTGAATTTGATATTTTTCCTAAAAAAAGCACCCTTGAAATTGCACTAAAAAAAAAAACATTACTTTAGATATTCACTGCAACCATCTAATTGATAAAAAAAGGGCCTGTTGCTATGGACATGGACTTTTCCACTATCTTCTTTACCAGCTTGTTGAATATGGGCATGCTGATGCAATGCAGAAATTGCCTCAAGTTTACTGACAACATGTTAACTCTCAAACAAACTGATAGTGAATGTGAGAGATGTATTTACACAACATCACTGTGGGCAAAGCTCTCACATAAAAGGACTCCTAATTTCAATTAGGTTGCCAGTATTATACATGCTGCAGCCATCACATACAGTATAAAGCAGACACATAAAAACACATATGCTGAGGCACTTAAATGTAACCTTCCTAAACTCCAAAGACCTCCTAGGTCAAGTACACATAACAAATACCCTCAGCAGCTCTGAATCCGCTCTTTTAAAACAACACCACATTAACACATACAGTCACATCTCTTGGAACCTTTACTTCTAAGCCCATAAGGCAAGCCACTATGCAATCCAACATTCTGGTCATTCGAGACTCCATCGTGAGACATACCAGTCCCTCTCACCAGGCTAAATAAGGAGAAAGTGACAGTCAGTTGCTTATCAGGTGCCAGGATCTACCACATTATGTATGCAATCAGGTCATTGGACCATAAGTAACAGTATGACTCAGTCCTAGTCCATGTGATTGTAAATGGCCTGAGACATACCTCCCTAGACTATATGAAGAATGACATCATGGTCTTGAAATAAGTGTCCTAGGCTAGTATGAGCCTATAATTGAGCAACATTTTACCTTCTGCCAAGGATGATGCTACAATATGAACAGAAGGTGACCAACTTTAATAATTGGCTTAGTTTCTAGTGTCACTCTGAGGGGATGAAATATTTGTCAGCATGTTTGGAGATTGTCAACAGATCATGCTGCTTTCCCAGGGATGGTATGTACCTCCCCCTCTATGTTTTGAATATTAGATAAAACATTGTCATTTTAGGTGATGCCAAACTGAAAGTAATTTCGACATAGCAAATAAAAAACAAAAAAAAATATTTGTGCTATTGCTCAATGCTAGGAGTATAAGGAAAAAGCTCCCTTCCCTACAAGACCTTTCATGCTAGAGAATGCCAATGTCTGTGCAGACACTGTGACATGGTTTAAAGCTGCAGAGAGCACAGCCCATCAGAAATGCATGTCTATAATGCCTTCTACACATTTAGACCAGCTACTACACAGAGAAGGACAAAAGGTGGAGATGTCTTGATATACATCAAAAATAAATATACCTCAATGTTGGCTGAACAGGAAAATGCACTTGAATTTCTCTAAGGTCAAATCACCATATGCAAAAATCCCATACAATTTCCTTGCAATCTACTGAAAACATTCAACATCAAACCCACTACCATACTCATGGACATCTTTAATTACCCCACAATTCACTGTGAATCATATACAACACCAAACATGCAAGCACAGAGATTCCTGAATTTTATTTTGTAAGTAAAAACACCCTGGATCAGATTGTCAATATGTCAACAAGGGGTGCAAACATACTGGATTTGTTCCTAACTGATATGGGATAGAGCTTCACACCATCTAGTGCAATGTACTCTCTTGTAAGAGCAGACCATAAAATGAACTCCTTTAAAGTAAAAATAAAACCTGAAACCCCAGCTATGCTTTGAATGTTCAAGAAATACTAGATGGTTATCTACCTACTATTCAGTGATAACATGGCAAAATTTCAAGCCCCCATAAACCCTGAGAACAATGCTGCCTACACAGAATGGTTCGCATTTTAGACTTAACCCTTGCCTGTGATACAAATAGGACCTGCTGGAGAGGCAGGCATGTATCTCAGAGACACCAACCTTCTCAGAAACAGGCTCTCCATCCATGTGAAGCAGACTTCCTCCCTAACTCAATTCAAGTGTAACTTGGACAATTTGATGGGGAACAGGAAATGCATCCATGGTTTGGTACCTATGTCTCTACTGGACAAAGGAAGCCAGTAAATGGTTAATCGTTCAGGCCTCTGTTTATAAATGTTTTATCTCCCAAGCCCCTGCTTACACTTATCATGAGTATCAAAACTTATCAGAGATTTAGGTTGCATGGCTTGTGCTTAAAAAGTTCCTGTGGGTCGTTAGTCTAGTACACACCTGTGAACCTAAATAAAAATGTTAGAACTACATTTTCTGCTCTGTCACCACTGACAAAGCAGGTCAAGATAGGATCACCTCATATCAGTGAACCAAATTTCAGCACTGCTCATTAGAATAGATGATGATAGTGGCATCTCTCTCCAGCCCTATAAACTCGTACTAAGCATCGTCCTTCCACAATGCACTATCATGCTGTCCTAGCGGGCAATCCTTATTGTTCCTTTGCAGATAAAACAGGAAAACCCTGATCTCTGTCTGGCACAGCATGCTGAATCTCTGCATTTAATAGTGCCTGAAGTAGCTTTGGGAACTCAGTCATTTACAACGAATTAGTAAAATGGTAGCCCAACTGCATTGAGATGCATCTGTGGATCACATATCATGCAGCATAGTGCTGCATCAAGGCATTGCTGTAATGTGGTTAGCACTGCCCAGTAGCACTAAGAATGGATATAACACTGCACTGTGACACTGTAGCCTTACATATGTCACATTCATAATCATGCAGGTCACATGCTTTAAGGTCACCAAGACATACAAGACTAACACTCACTTGTTTGGGTAGCGCAATGTGCCGTGCCATAATAGTGATTCACTAACAAAGTTACAAAGTAGCTTCAGCCTCATACACACCACACTAATGTATTCATTTTAGTGCAAGACTAAGTCTATTCATCATTCTGTGCAAAGCTGCTCATTATATACAACTGTGGAATATAGGAATTTCAAGAACGATTGTATAGACTTGCAGTTTCATGAAGCTATGAAACAGTATTTGGTGAAGTACCTCAGCAAGAGCAACACACCCTGTTATGGATGTCAATGAGATGCAGGCTGATATCATGGTGCATGTGCAACTGAGAACTCATGACACTGGCATGATTCTGAGCAATCTTCCTTTAGCTGTGTAAGTAAACCATGTGCAATGGAAGCCCTGTGAATCATATACAGTAAGGTGTGCTCATAAGGAGGGAAGGGTGATGAAAATGTACATAAGTTGGGGTAGGTTGTGACCATATGCCTAGGAAGCACAAAGTATGCCATACACACCCACTGACTGAATTGTTTTGCCCATAGCTTTATAATAATGATGTGTCATTTAAGGTAGACAATGCCTGGAAAAGTTTAATACCAAGGAGAAGGAAATGCTACTGTAAGACATCTATACACCTGACATGATCCTCCTGGGTACACGTGTCACAAACAAGCATTATCAGGAACAGATGATACAGGAACTGGTGCAGAATACGAATGCTGTAGTCAGCTATAATAGGTCTCTGCAACAGTTATGATGAATGGTTACTAAAATAATATACTGTGGAAAGGAAAATGCATGGAATATTACATGAGATAGGTTCACTGTGTGGAGGTAGTATGAACCACCAATACAAGCATAGCTTACAGGGTCTGATTACTTTTGGTCTTACTTAATGGACAAGAGATATGCCCTCATACTTGGGAGTGGATATGAAGAGGACCCAACTACTCAGATGTCAGGAACCACCAGTTTATAAATACTCATTTCATTACCAAATAGAGCATTTCAATGCTTGTTTGAAGGGTAGGAGTGAACATGGTCTACCTGCATATCTGTACTTTCAGGATTCTTTGATCAGAAACTGCAACAGCCTGCATGACAAGTTCTGTCCATCAATGCAAACTGTAGCTGTATTTTAATGTGTAATACTATGCATGCCACAGGAGGATAAGGGGCAGATGTGGGTGAGCAGACAATGGTGTCATATGTGCTCTTGCTTTCACTAGTTACACTGGAGGGGGGAGAAAAGCACTGCAGGTCACATAGGATGCATGCACTACAGGTCAGCATAGGATACATGCCAGCAGGGTACAAATGACTTATGATAATTACAACATGCATATAGCTTGGGGCAGTAACACAGATGCACTGTCTGTAAGACTTCAGGGGAGGGATCACACATACCCACCATTGCAGATGCACTGTACAAGTAAAGGCTAAACAAAAAAACTCAACATGGTATAATGGACATTTTGTTCCTGTGAGTCCCTCATGGGCCCTGTGATGCCCCTGCACTGGCCTAGTAATCAAAGAGCCTCATTCCTCACTACTAGCACCAATGAGGGATGTGCACATTGGGAGGATGGCAAGTACACACACAGCAAAGTAGAATTTCCCTTAAGAGCACACAGAAATCACAATCAGTCTGGGGCTGGTTTCTCCCTCTCTTTCTCCAGATCCCCAATAAGACTCCCCACTGGCACAGCTATAGGGTCAAGGTCTCAGCCGAGCGGTCAAGCCAAAACCTCCAGCACCCTCTCTGTTCAACCAGTGCTTCATGTCGCTGCCCAAGTAGCTGACACACACACATTGAGATTTAATTTATATAAAACACACTCACATTCCTGGGAAAGGCTGGCACATGTTCACTAGCTATGCCCCCTTCTGCCCAGACTGAAGAGTAGTTAGCACTGCCACCAACCAGCTTTTTATCAGCTACTATTAGGTCCTTACAAAGGGTGACCAATTCTACTCTGTAATGTTACTATTATCCAAATGGCAAGTGTGACCAAACTAAGGCTATTCAAGAGTGGCCTGTACAGTATCACCAAATACATGCAAGTACATAAGAGCTTAAATATCTCTAAACAAACCAGCCACAATTAAAAGGTTTAAATATGTTTAATAATAAATAAAAAAAGCACAAGACAATACACAATAACTCAACCCAGTGATAACAGAGTTCAAAGAATCACACAACATATTTTAAAACAACATAGCAGGACAGTCTCACATAAATACAGAAAACATCTAGACTAATCTTACTATATTCCTATCTGTCTCTAAGAGAGATACTGTAATCTAGTACTTACTATTAGCAAGGCAAATACAAGTGCTGAATGGATGTTTCTAGGTCCAGAGACAAATACAAAATGCACTGACTCACCCTCTGAGATAGTTCTTATCTTACTATCGAACATTTCTTCTGGGTTATCTCAGGTTACATGATTCTTGTCACCTCTGCCTTTAGTTTCCAGGCCAACAGAAACCTAAAAGTGAGCACCTCAGTGTTAAGAACACTTATTTCTTAGAAGCTGACAATTATCTCTTAGAAGCTTGCCTGAAACTGGAAGTCGTAAAACAATTACACACTTTTACATTTGAAACCTGTAATTATTTTTGTTTCCAGACAATAGAAAGAATTTCTAGTTGCAGGCATTCTGTCTTCTATATGTGGTAAACGCAATCATCCAATTCTTTACTTGTCAACTTATTTTCTTAGAGATTTGCAAGTTAATTCTGTTCTTTTCCAGTTGGGTACACTGTGGTTACATTCTTGAAGCTCAGCACATAACATACAGTTTTCTTACATTTGTAGGACAAGTACACAAATCATATTACTATTCACAAATGACATAGCATTATTTATAAAATTCTAGCTAGCTGGGCTGGCAACCTTCACATACCCCACCTGTATCACCAGCACACAAATTATCCAAAATAATGCAACATCTCTGAAGTGCACATACATGCTGTAGGATACAAAAGGGAATTAGGTGATGTCTGCCAGCAGGACAATCCCTGATATGACTACAAAACCTGGCATTAGCCAGTGGATGTGCAGTTCAGTGATACAGTCACAATAAGAAGCTATACAAATCATTTAGTAGATGGCGAGTGGGACTTTTGGATTACATGATAATGAACATAATGAACATCAACCACACCATACATTGCAGTAAGAGAAAAGGGAGAACATAACACTGCTAGCTTACAAGTGTCAAATTTTGGCTCCATAGTTTTCTTCCATAGACATGTTGCAGCTACATTTTGGACTGCCTGTCAGCTAAGAAAAAGGATTAAGCTTTTGACAAGCTGCTTACTGTGGTCCAGGGTTTGATTCCCTCAGTCTATATTTGTCAACTGTGTTAACTTGAACAAGTCACTTGGAAAGACAATGCTTTGGGGAAATTGGACTAGGCTTATCTATGGTCTCCTGGTCCATATGTTTTATAACTACTTACAAATTTGTGTCCACAGTTTTTGCCTTACAAAGCTATTGGTTGTCCAGATGCAAGGCAGTTGCTCACACACAGTCCTACATCAGACTGCAAAGATAATTTGTGAGATGGTATGTCACTTAAAGGCACACAGCATGCCATCCCCACCATGGGCATCATACAGGTTAATCATAAATTTTCTCCTCAATCTCAACACTTGGGAGATACCTTATTAGTTTACATGCATATATTCCTATAGTTATTCCCCTTCCCTGTTGTTTGTAGGCAAACAAATCTACACCCTCATTTGTGACTTAGAGTTCATGAGCAAAGATGCTTGCCATGGTCAACATGTTAGATACTAATGCTCCTATACTGGGGTACTGATTTCAGCCATCTTGGGAAGGAGATTGGAATCTTTAAAATCATCTATGATATTTGTGCCATCAGTGCTAGTAATGTCATCCTGAGGAAACCCTCTTACTGAAAAGGTGGAGGTGAAATAGTGGAGTCTAAGTCAGGGAGTGTAATACTTTATGAGTGTGACCCTCATATGTGATTTCCTTATACTGTTATTACAAATGGTCTAGACAGGGGTAGGCCACAGAAACCTGATTGTTCACAGATTGTCTGCATGGATGATAACTCCCTCTGAATAGCTATAATAAAATTCAGTAGCCAAATGAACACTAATAGAGAAGAAATAGAACAAGACTCATTAGATGATACCTGATGGTTGGCAAGTGTGTAAGTTATGATCATTTTTGCAAAGATGTGCTAAAGCCAAACTATATTTGAATAAAATTTGCATGTAATAAAAGTAATCCAACATCATGAGATGGAAATGTATGTGGGTACTGTCAAGATTCACACTGATACCAGTTTGAATTCAGTATATTTTCTTGATCTCTCCTCAAGAAATTGAATTTGTCTCTACCAATATATTTTCTATTCTGAGGTGCACAGCATAAAGTGAAGGATGTGAGAAAGATTGAGCTATGAGTTCAAGTATGAAAAACATAAGAAGTGTCCTTGACAAAATATCTAAAGTAAGCAAATATATTAGGTCATAATGTTCATGAAATGCATTTTCTAATTGAAGAGTTCAGGTTGTGTAGATGCAGAATGATTTGCTGCTTTACTGCCATATGCAGGTGGAACCAGAAATAAAGTTAATCGGCAGAGCATTAAAACTAATAGCTTTGTATGGGCATTAATTTAAAACATGTGACCTATCACAAAGTGCATTTCATCTATTAATATCTATTTGTTAAATGGTTTGATTATAGTTAAGAATACAGACGTGACTATTACATGATGTACCCAGTCTGCTAAAACTACAAGTAGCAGAATAAGCTAAGCAAAATTTGCACTGCAGTGGGTATTTGCTTAACATTGCTGTACAAGATATTGTAACTGGTCACACTGAAGAGCCAAGATTATATCTGATTAATTATTTTAGATTGGTGATTGTACACACACTGATCTAAGGATCATTTTCATGCATGACCAAGGAAAATAGATAAATACTTTCTTAGTAACGTGCAAATAAATCAAATATATTAATTGGAAATTAACGATCAGTGTAATGATAACACTCTTTACAGACACACTCATGTTTGTAATGGTATGAAAAAAAGTTTTTATATGGATTATTGGATCATCGGCCCTGTGATTATTCATGGTTAAATGACCATATTAACATCAAGTGTCTTTTAATAAAACAGAAGACTTACTAAAAAAGATACAAACCAAATTTTATTAATATTTATTATATTTAATATTATTTAAAATGAGTTTTAAGTACATTGAAATTTGTATCATTAATTATAGCATGTTTAGATGTTTAATGTGTTTTATTAATATGTTCAAATATGTCTTTATATTTTTTAAGTGTGGATACATTTGGTTGGTTCATATGGATCATGTTTATTATGTAAACATATTTAAATGTGGTGTTCCATATACTAATGAAGTCCAAGTGGACAGTGGGCAAAAGTACTTATGGTTGATTGCATCTATTAAATATCCTGTTATCTTAAACAACGAAAAACGAAAAGCAAACCAGATAAACAAAACCAAAGCGAGTAGAAACACAATGAGAGCCAGCAAAATACAAAAGACACGTTTAATGAGCGCTTTCGCTGCGGACTATGCCTCACCTTCCTCAGACAAACAAGGCTCAATTAACAATCAATTTATAATAATTAAAATCAGTTCAATTAGTTAATGAAGCTTCATTATATATTAAAGGTAAATCCCAACAATGTAAAAAACAAATAAATGAAAACAGATAAAAAATGAATATAAAATGTATGCTCCTAAAAACAAATAAATGCTAAGAAAGACATATTAAAAAATTGTCAAGAAATTAGTAAAAAATGAGCATTATACTAATGACAAGAAAATATTTCTATGTGTATCCAACACACAGAAGCAGTCAGCTGAAGGGCAGTCCATGTTAAGGTCAATGTTAAATATATATTTAACACCAAATGGTGCCACTAATTCATATTGATAACACTTAAAAATTACAGAAGTATATTAACTGATTGTTGTCTTATATACACTCATATGTTCACGTACGAGGTGCAAATAAATAATATTAAATAATAAAAAGTGTCATATATAGGAAACCAACTTACTCTAATGCGTTTTTGCATTTTACTAGTAGCCACCCCTACCATCAGAAAAGAGCCATTGTAAAAGGCCAGATGGTCGCTAGAATGATCTCAGAAGATACAGATTTTGAGAAAGAATGCGAACACTTACAATGCATGTTCACAAATTGAGGTTATCCTAAGTATTTGGTTGTCAACATTAAAGCAGAAATAACACATAAACGAACTATTGGTCACTTTAAACCATTACTATGTAAGCGAACTGAACAAAATGAAGTACATGAACTTGATCAAGGAGAAGCCCTTACAGTTGAGAATAAAAGTACTTATAAGACAAGCTTCCTATGCACTTATTCCTTGGATTACCAAAACATTAGATATATTTTGAATAAAAACAGGAATATTATTACTGAGGAACAAACCTTATCTAAGATTTTAGGGGCTAAGCCTAAAATTATTTATAGGAGAGTCCCTAATCTAAAGTCTTTGTTAGAGAAAAAGAGGAAGCCCCATTCTAATAGATCTAATGGTATATTTAAATGTGGGGCTTGTCCACAATGTAAATACACTTTGGTTGGTGACAAGGTTTCCATCAAGAACAAACTTTACACTGTAAATGCTAGGTATAACTGTGAGACCAAAAGTGTTACTTACGCAGCTTTATGTGACCATTGTAATGTATTTTACATTGGCAAAACAGAAAGAAAAATGAAACAACGTATATACGAACACTGTTATGCCATAAGTAAGAAAGATACTAACAATGCATTGGCAAAACACGTGTTGGAGTGTTCTGATCATGGTTTCAAATTTATTGTCCTCCAACATAGACACATTGATATAAGAGGGGGGCCATGGCAACTATTATTAGAGATCGATGAACTGATGTGGCAAATTAGAACAGGGGCACACATTTTTCCAGGCCTCAATGAATATTCATCCATAAAAAGTATCTTACAACTTTTAGCCCTGAAGAGATAATTGGTTCACTTATGGTTCCAAGAATGGTTGGTAAAATATTATTTATTTGCACCTCGTACGTGAACATATGAGTGTATATAAGACAACAATCACTTAATACACTTCTGTAATTTTTTAAGTGTTATCAGTATGAATTAGTGGCACCATTTGGTGTTAAATATATTTTTAACATTGACCTTAACATAGACTGTCCTTCAGCTGACAGTGTGTGTTGGGTATACATAGAAATATTTTCTTGTCGTTGGTATAATGCTCATTTTTTACTAATTTCTTGACAATTTTTAATATGTCTTTCTTAACATTTATATGTTTTTAGGAGCATACATTTTTTATTCATTTATTATCTGTTTTCATTTATTTGTTTTTTACGTTGTTGGGATTTACCTTTAATATATAATGAAGCTTCATTAACTAATTGAACTGATTTTAATTATTATAAATTGATTGTTAAACTGAACCTTGTTTGTCTGAGGAAGGTGAGGCATAGTCCACACCGAAAGCGCTCATTAAACATGTCTTTTGTATTTTTCTGGCTCCCATTGTGTTTCTACTCACTTTGGTTTTGTTTATCAAATATCCTATTATCTTGTTGTTATTTTATCCTATTATTATTTTACTTAATAGTTTATCTGGTTGTTAGCACACATTACAGCAAAACATCTTCAACTGTGTTTAAGAACAATTCAACTTTGCCATGACAATTATATATAATGGAACAACCAATTGTGAATATTGATAGATAAATAGCTAGATAGATAGATGGATAGATAGATAGATAGATAGATAGATAGATAGATAGATAGATAGATAGAAATAGTGATATATATTACAGACTCCAAATAATTAAACATATAAACACAATAAACACTACATGCCTGTAACGTATAAACAAAGACAAAAAAGAGCTCACCACCTAACTGTATCATTTACAATTGAAAGCAATTTTACTAAACCTTGGCTATGTTGTTAATTTTCTAAAGAAGAGGGAGTATTACCAAGGTTAGTTTTCACCAAGTACATAATATTTGACAAATGGCTCACATTCATCTATTTGTTCTTACTTTCCTTACTTCAGTTTCATTGATTATAGAAGTTGAAGACAATGTTTGAATTACAGCTTTAGATCTTGTTTCCAGTTTTGAGCAATAACTTTTCTTGCCAAAACCTTGATGTGCCAGAGAAGTGGTATTTATAAGATTTTAAACAATATAAGATTGGGCATTAAATAGTATCTGTTTATTACAAATGAAGAGATTGTCTGACCACACATCTGGAAGAAAATAATTCTCATTTCCCAATATAGCGTAAGATAAGAAAATGTAAATAAAATATGTCTACACTTCACTTTAAGTTCAGTTTTGCATATCCAACATTTAGTTTGTGAATTCTTAGTATTTTTATTACCTATCTGGTGTAACTAAATCATTATGTATAAATTTCAAAGTGTATATTTTAAAAAATTGCATCCAAGAGGTTTTCCTTATTGACTTTTTTCATTCTCAGGCAGATTATAGTGTTTGCTCTGAAGAAAATGGTCCCAATACATATCATTTACAAGCCCCTTTTAATAAGAATGTTTTATATATATATATATATATATATATATATATATATATATATATATATATATATATATATATATATATATATATATATATATAAAATTCTTATTAAAAGGGGGTATATATATATATATATATATATATATATATCAGATAAACTTGTATGCTCTTTGTCCTTATAAGTTGACATAAATACTCAAGGAGTTTATGAGTTTATGCATGCTCTGATTAAAAGTGCTATTGCTTATTAGAAATCTCTGTTGTGGATATATTCTTTTTTCTTGTAATTGTTTCCTGCCATGTTGCCTTTTATCAAATTGGTGTTTTAAGAGTGCTGTAAAAACGGGTCTATATCGGAATATCGAATGACAAAAATATCGAAGCATACAACATCGAACACAGAACATCGAACGCACATAACCCCGAAAGCACAGAATTCTGAAAACAGAGGTCACAAAGAAAAACACTTGGCCATCCGCTCACCTAACCATAACACACCAAGCACCACACCTCTTAAACTGTCAAAACAACCCATCCACCTAATATAACTACCCTAGAAATGTAAACATTGAGTACTGTACTCCTCTCAACAAAAAGTAAATATGAAAAACAAAATCAGCATGCTACCACACAACAATAACCAAACTACATACACACTATCAAAAAACAGCACAATATTTACATTATTAACTACTAAAACAAACAATCTACAACCTATTAACTACTAAAACACACAATCTACAACCTATTTCTTATGTGGGGGGCTTTGCCACCCACATCCCCCCATACTTAAATATACCAACTCCAAGATTGCACCACAGTGGAGGTATTACATTCACATGTACCACTCTGATGTTATATGTCTTGCTTACCCTGCTATTGCACATTGATTCATAGCAGACGTTCTTCACATTTCCCAGTGACGTCAGGGTGTTGCACTTTGCATGGGCCAACTATGGCAGTCCGGGGTTTATATTTTCAGAATTTTGAGCATTCGGCATTGTTCACGTTCAAGGTTTAGTGTTTGATGTTGAGCGATTCGACATTCTGCATGTTCGATGTTCCAATATACACCTGTGAAAACAGTTGTAGCAAAAATGACATTTTTATATTTGCATTTACTTAATTTATTCTCAACTGTGCCTTCTATTAGACCATTTGAAATACAAAACGGATGTATAATACTAAATCAGTTCGTAGGTTCATAAGTAGTCACTAGTTACTATCATAGTCAAGGAGACCATTGAGGAGTCTAGCCCAATTTGCCAGTTGTTCCAAAGCATTGTCTGATAAAATGACTTGCTCAAGGTCACACAGTAGGCAAATAAAGTCTGAGGGAATCAACCACGAAAGTACAGGACACAGCTTATTAACAGCTCATGACCTTAGCCCTCTGTGCTAAACATTATAGTTAAATTCTAGATATATATATATATATATATATATATATATATATATATATATATAGTAATTCAAATTTTTAAAGATGCACTTTATATTTCTTTGCCTTAACGCTTCACTTCCTACTTCTAATCTCGACAACTTTTCTGTCAAAACTCAACAGCTTTCTCTTCATTTTACAACTCTGTTTATTAATTCACAGCATTCTAATAGCTTTCACAACTAATCACACTACAGTTGAATTTCTACCACAGTCTCAACAAGTCACATCTTGCTACCCTATTCATTACTAGACCACTCCCATTACTTACAGACAACATTTATCTAAGATCTACTATAGGCATCTGACACCCTCTAACACTTTTTTCATTTCTGATGTTATCTGGAAGCATTTAAATAATTCTATCAATTGTAATTATGTTTACCTTTCAATATATGCTGCATAAAACTACACTAAAATCTATGTTCTTCTGTGGGCTTCTGCCTCCCTTTCTTTCTCTATCACTATATACATATAAGAAATTATTAAATAACATTAGGCACATCTTGAAACCAAAAGTTTATGCTGAATTTTCATTTTATTCATTTGAAATAGTGTTGCACAGAGTTTCCCACATTAGAAGAGCATTTTGTATATATAAAATGTATAGTTATTTTGAGGACAACAACTACTGAATAAGTTTCCATGTCAGCAGTTTTTATTCTATTGCTATCCCATGGTTTAATATGATTGTTAATAAGCTGGTCTACGGTTTAGCTAGGGTATCACAGAAATCTCAAAATAACATTGTTTATATAGTTTCCAATAAGGCTTATTGGGAATTAAAGCAGTTGAACTTAGAGAGTATTTGCATTTTAATTAACTGTTCCCTTTATTAAAATTTAACTTATATTTCATTAGAATGATAAAGCTATTGATACTTTGTATATACGTGTGTGTGTGTGTGTGTGTGTGTGTGTGTGTGTGTGTGTGTGTGTATATATATATATATATATATATATATGTGTGTGTGTATGTGTGTGTGTGTGTGTGTGTGTGTGTGTGTGTGTGTGTGTGTGTGTGTGTGTGTGTATGTATATGTAAATATATATATATATATATATATATATATATATATATATATATATATATATATATATATATATATATATATATATATATATACATACACACACACACACACACACACACACACACACATTAAATAAATATATATATACATATATATATATATATATATATATATATATATATATATATATATATATATATATATATATCTGTATAGGTTCATAGGTTCATAGGTTCATAGGTTCATACTAGGCTATCTGCCCTAGGGCATTTATAAGCCTAGCCAGATTGTGTTTGGCTTTCGCCACCCATTTTAAAATAATTTTGCTATTCCCTTTTTCGAGGTTAGTATACGGTGCCTCTGTCTAACAGTGACACAGAAGTGATACCCGGGGTAAACCTACGATCTCCCATCCACTCATCAAGATTCCTCTTGAAGAGAGTCAATGAGGGACTCTGCCTAACTTGGACTGGGATTTTATTTCAGAGTGAAGGGAGCCTCTTGATTATGAATCTGTCCCTCCAGCATGTCCTATTTATTTCAGTGCTGCGGTTCAAGTCTATCGAGTGCGTAGCTCGATGGGATTTGGATTTTCTGAGGTGCAGCATGTCCATTAATTCCGGGTTGGACATGGCTTTATACGTCAGGCACATATCGCCTCTGAGCAGGCGGTATGCCACTGAGTAGAGTTGGAGTTTCTTTAACTGGGCAGCATATGGCATCTGTTTGAGCCCTTTGATCCTCTTGGTGAGGTACTTTTGGGGTCTTTCCAGTTGCTGCAGGTGTCTGGTAAGGTACATCCCAAAAGGGGCATTGTACTCAATTATGGGCCTGATGAGGGATGAGTAAAGAGGCACGATGACCTCCCCTGATCTAGATGTGAATTCTTTCATGATTAGGTGAGCTATATAAAATGTTTTTCTAACCACTTTGGCCACATGGTTGTCAAATGAGAGATTGCTATCAACTTGGGTCCCCAGGTCCCTAATTACTTCTTCTGTACTTAATGGATTATCACCTATGTGGTAATTTGTGGGCACTTTGTTTTTGCCAAAGGGGATGACTATACACTTTTTGGCGTTTAGCTTGAGGCCATGGCTCTGGCACCAGTTGTCTGTTTCTATGAGGCCCTTTTGGAGGATGCTTGTGTCAACTGGAGTGTCGATTATAGCGCCCAGTTTGCAGTCATCTGCAAACTTGGTCAGCCACAGTCCTTCCGTGTTGGCCTGTACCTCCGAGAAATATATACAGAACAAGAGAGGTCCCAGGACTGAGCCTTCTGGGATGCCACTTGTAACTGGTTTGGACTCTGACATGGCTCCAGCAATTCTAACCATGTGGGTTTTGTCCTTGAGCCAGTTTGCAACCCATCTAGTGACATAGGGGTTTATATTTAAGCTGGTGAGCTTATCTATAATGCCCGAGTGGGGTATTGTATCGATGGCTTTTGCAAGGTCCAGGTAGGCTGTGTGGACTACCTTCCCCTCGTCAATGACCTCAGTGACTGTTTCAAAGAAATCAACCAGGTTTAAGAGGCAGGATCTGCCCTTAACAAAGCCAAACTGGGTAGGATCCAGTGTCTGTAGGTCCCCAATATCTTTATTTATGAGGTCCATGATGATCCTTTCCATAGCTTTGCAGACCAAGCTAGTCAGGCTTATGGGGTGATAGTTTCCAGGATCCATTGAGGCACCACCTTTGTGGAGAGGGACCACAGTTACTGTACGCCACTCTTTGGGTACATATCCTGTAGTAAGGCTGGGATTAAACAGTAGTTTTATATTTGGGTTTATCTCTTCTTGGAGTTCATGTAGGATGCAGCCCGGGACACCATCTGGTCCCATTGATGCTGTGTTTTTTGCTTTGGAGAGGGAAGCTCTTACCTGAGCATCTGAGATGTCAGGGGGACAGCACTCTGCTGGGATAGATATTTTCCCTTTTGGTGGGGAGGGGGGGGGAGAAGTTTGTGCTGAACCTGTCAGCTAGGATGTTGGCAATGTCTGTGGGTTCGGTCTATTTTTTGTCATTTTGGACTAATTCTGAGCATATCTGGGAATTTCCACCCAGGTTCCTAAGATAACTAAAGAAAGCCTTGTGATTATCCTTAGTGTCCTGTGCAATTTTTCTCTTGAAGCTGGCCTTAGACGATTTTATGAGTGCCCATAGTTTTTTGCTAATACTGATCAGAGATGCCTTCCCTTTTTGGGATTTTGCTCTGTCATGTAGTAGCTTCCTCCTTCTATTGTATAGTTTGTTTATGGCTGGGGTCCACCAGACAGGACATCTGCCTTTGGAGGATTGGGACTTGGTTTTATTTGGGATTGCATGATCCATGCATTCCTGAAGGTGTTCATAGAATGCGTTTATAAAGGATTCTGCGGTCTGGGCCATATTTTCCACAGGCCCGGGGGCTTTGAAGGATTTCACCTCAGTTTTGAGGAGTGTGAAATTTGCATTAGAGAAGTTTTTCACTGTGGTTTTCAGGGCAGGGGGTGGAGTCGGGATGTGAATATCCAGTGAGATTAGTTTATGATCTGATCTTACCAGTGAGGGATACACTTCTGGTCTGGAGCACAGAGTCCCCATGTTGGTGAAGATCAGGTCCAGTATGTTTTCCCCTCTTGTGGGAGTGGTAACAAGTTGTTCCATAGCATTTGAGTTTATAAATTCTAGGAACCTTTGGGCTAGGGTGTTGGAGCTAGAGTAATGCTCCCAGTCTGTTTGGGTAGTTGAAGTCACCCAATATAATGGTGTTTGGAGAGACCTTCATATTTTACAGTGTTCTCAGGAAGGCCGAGTGGGATTCCTGGGTTTGGGAGGGTGGTCTGTAGCAGGCTATAAACTGGAAGGCAGTTTTACCCACTGTTAGTTGCACATGGATAGTCTCTGATGCTTCGTGCTGTGCCACCAACCTGGAGGTATGGGTATCTTTGACGAGTATTGATACTCCCCCTTTTTTTGTGGTTCGGTCCAAGTTTTGGGGCTGAAAAGCATGGTATGAGGTATAACCTGGTAGTGCTGGGGTGCTCTCGGGAGCCTTGAACCAGGTTTCTGTTACTGCACAGATATTGATGTTCTCCATGCTAAGGAGAGTTTCGAGTGCGTGCATCTTGAGGTTTAGACTTCTGGCGTTCAGTAGCATTACTCTTAGTTTCTTATCCCCTGTGATACCTATGGAGGTGGGTTTGTCTTTTGAGCCTTGCCTAAAAAAGGCACTATGGGGGCAGCAAGAGCCTTTGCCAATATCCGAAAGCCCAGGGGTGACAGGTGCAAGCCGTCCTTAGCAAAGCATCGTGGCTTGTCGAGCATGTCATCCCAGGCTGACAGGCATTGGATCCCCTTTGAATGACACCAATACTTAAGCCAATTGTTGAAATTGATCATCTTGTCTTCATATTGTGGCATCATTCTTGGTGAGGGTAAGATGCTACTCAAGGTCAGTGTCATACCGGCCTGGGCTACATGCTCAGAGAGCTCCTCTATGTCTCTTTTCATGTATTTATAACTTTAGAATTTTAGTTTCAGAACTTCAAATTTCTTATGGTCGATACCATAAGATTGAAGTTTTGAAACTTTGAACCTTATAGATGGAGATCATTGTACAGCACTGAATGGTATATTTACCATTTTCCTCACTGTAGTGCAATCTTGGAGTTGGTATATTTAATTATCAGGGGGTGTGGGGTGTGCAGCGGGCCTTGCCCCCCTGCAAAAATGTAAAAAGACAAATTTTTTTGTTTCCATTTTTTTAATTAGGATTTCAAAGTTTCAAAACTTTGATTAAATTTTACTATCATTTCCTGCTCACAAGCTTTGGGTATCCACTGACTTATGATGGTCGTACTTTCTGTATCTGCATAATTATATTTTTGTTATTAATGATGCGAAGCTGGATCTTTCCTGTACTGCATGCACTAGTAGGTTAGATCTCTTTCCTCTATGTTTTTTCTCTGTTTTTGCATATTAGTAAATACCAGATTAATGCTGCATACAGGCTGAGCACAGTATGTCCATTTATGAATGGAGCAGAGTGTGCAGCAGTATCCATTTCCCAGAAAAGAAAATATAAACTATGAAACTCTAATATCTAGCGTCATTATTCAACTATAATCCCTAGTGATTAACTAGAAAATCAAATGTTTTATGAATGGTGAACAGGGCAAAAATAGGGAAAATCAGAGGAGTTCTAAAAAAATAATGGACATATGAAAAGTTGTATTCAACAGCCTTAAGCAAAATCAGACAATGAAGAATTATAGACTTTGTGTTGCACATGACGTGTTTGTGTAACAGTGAAATAGAAGCAGCCTTCACTTTTATTTTCATATGATATGAAAGCAGAATTTATGGGGATTTGAAGACCAGCTTAACTAACAATATGTAATTAACCTTAACATTAGAAATTAAACAAAAAATATGAGTAAGTGTTTGAATCTGAAAACTCTTTCTCTACACATTTCTCCCTCCTCTCACTGATTAGGTAATTGATTGTTTTGACCCAGCATGATGTCAGCATGTCAGCAAGTAAACAGAACTTCCTGCAGAGTAATCAGCGAGGGCAGAGAATGTTAAGCTATGTGTGTGTGGGGGGGGGGGGGCATTTTGTGGAAGAGATAATCCATAAAAAGTAAAGCTAAAATGCAAACTTTTTTTTCTCAAAAATTTCTTTATTGATTTATAGAATATAACCAAACATCAAACAACAAAACATTATACATTTAGTCATTTAGGAGTTGATTGAAGTTATACAACTAGTAAAAGTCATTCCAACTCATGAAAGTGAGAGAAAAAAAAAACAATTAACAACAAACATTATGTACAATATATACAAATGGTAACGAGTTAGCAAAAGATAAAATAATATTGTGAACATTTGAGTAAGTGAAGTATGTGAATGAATAAATCCCATACTGTGCAAAAAAATAAGTTTAGACTCTATTAGTCATAATTAATAATAGAAAGAACCTTCTCCACTACTTTATTATTTAAAGCCATCTTTTTAGGACTTTTTAACAAAGTCTTATGTGCTGAAATGTACAAGTAAGCCATTGTTCTAAAGGCATTCCAATTCAATTTAGTATGGTCAAGCCAATTTCTGGAAATGTAAAGTTTTATGAGAGAGCAAAATAAATATGAACACATGTGTATCTGATTTGAAAGATGTACTATAGGTATGTGGAGAATGGCAGTTTCCCAGGATAGAGTGGATTTATGATAACCCATTTTCTGTAACCTTACTTTCAAGGAAGTCCAAAGTTTATGTGAGTAATGGCAATACCAAAAAATATGTAAAAGGTCCGCATCAGGAAAGGAGCAACAAGGGCAAGAAGGAGAATTATTAGCATCAAATTTATTAAGTTTGGAGGGAGTATAATAAGCATTATTATTTATCATCAATTGGGTATAGATTCATTTCTTGAAAGGAGAGTGTTCCAGAGTGTTTCTAATGGCCAAGAGTTTTTGTTTCTCATTTAATTGAGAATTATGTTTATCCCAGAAGTTAGAAAAGAGACATACCGAATCTTGTAATAATTTATTTAGCAAGTTATAGGATTTTGACAACATTTTCTCAGGTAACAATAATGTTCTAATTAAAATTTCTAAATTATCAAAGTCTTGCTCCCTTGGCATAATGAGAGTATATTTAGTCATAACCACATCTCTTAGCTGTCGTAGCACTGTGGTATAACTACAGTTAACTTTCAGTGTAATTCGAAGATTAGCCAAGGACAAATCTTTATATTTAAAGAGATCCCAAACAATTAAATTTTTAATAAGGGGATAATTTGTTAGATTAAATGGTGTATTATCTAACATTAGATTGGGATTCAGATGGAGTGGTTATAATAAGTGAAAAATATTATCAAAGTTAATAAGTTTTAATAACTCCTGAAATATTTTGATCTTGTGTTTTAAGAAATTTGAGATTTTAAGAGTGTTCAAAATATCTAAGGAGATGAATGGAATGGCAGCAGGGTTTATGTTCTTGGAAATAATGTAGTGATGCCATATTTTTACCCAAAATGGAAATTGATTGTGGTGAATATTATTCAGATTAGTAATGGAGAGTAGTTTATTTGCCGAAACAATTAAATAATAGAGATACAAATTTGGTAATCCTAAACCACCCCTTTCTTTGGAAGTTGATAATTTAGAATAAGAAATCCTAACTGTTTTAGGAAACCATAAAAAATTAGCTAATTCTTTATTAACTTTATCAAAGAAAGATTTAGGAATGATTTGATCAGAAGAGTTGAATTGGTAAAGAAATTTAGGAAGAATATTCATTTTAATATTTGCTGCTTTGGACAGAAGTGATAAGTTAAGAAGTTCCCACCTACGCATGTCAGACATTAATGTTGTCCATAATTTATGTAAATTATTTTGAAATGAAGATAGGCTGTTATGAACCATGTTAATACCCAAGTATTTAACCCCATACGATATATGATAATATGAGTCCGGAAATAGATGTGGTTTATGTGCCTGATGATTTACAGGGTAAATATGAGTCTTTTGGGAGTTGATGTGATAATCTGATGCTAGAGAAAATGTTTCAATGGAATTAATAATTTTTTTAAGATCTGTGATAGGAGTTTGAAAGTATATAGCTAAATCATCCGCAAAAGCTGAGAAAAGTAAATTATTGTTTAAGATCTTAGGAATCCTATGAAATGTGTTTTGAGCAATGTATAAAAGTAGAGGTTCTAAATACAAATTAAAAAGAAAGGGAGATAAGGGGCAGCCTTGTCTCGTACCTCTAGTAATCTTTATAGGGGGTGATGTGAGACCATTAATATATAATTTGGTAAAGGATTCATTATAAAGAGTTTTGATTAAATTAATATATGTGATGGGAAAATTAAAGCAGGACATTGTTTGAAAGAGGAAATCCCAGTTTACTCTATCAAATGCCTTTGATGCATCAAGAATTAGTGCATATATCGGGTTATTGTCATTCTTTGTAAGATGAATGATGGATTCCAACAAGAGAGTGTTATCCCATGCATGTCTGTGAGACATAAAACCTGTCTGTTCTTGGGAGATAATTGATGATATAACCTTTTTCAGTCTATTAGCCAGAACAGAGGATAAGATCTTGATGTCTATATTGATTAATGAAATTGGTCTATAGTTATGAGGGTCTGTTTTATCTTTGTTGTTTTTAAGAATTAAAATAGTTTTTGAAGTATTCCAATAGAGATCAGATATTTCATTTATTTTTATGCAATTATAAACTTTGAGTAGGAAGGGAGCAATTACAGACAAAGGATTTAAAGAATTCAGAAGTAAAACCATCCGGACCTGGGGATTTACCAGTTTTGAGTCTATCAATTGACTCAGAAATGTCTAGAAGACTAAGTGGGGCTGAAAGAATGCTTTGCTGATTTTCATTCAAAATGGGAAATGCTATAGACCCTAGGAAATTTTTTATATGATGATTTACTGTTGAATTAGAATTAGAAGTTTTAGAATATAAATCAGTATATAATAATGTGAAAAGTTGCATAATTTCCTTGTCCGTGTTGTATAGTTGATTTTTGAATTGTATGGGTGATATTTTGGGCCTGTCAGGAATATTTTTAATTATTCTAGCTAAGGTTTTTGAAGGTATTTGGGCCCATTCAGAGTAAGTGACTAATAATTTTTGCTCCTGTAATGTAAGATTATTTTGATGTAATAAAATCAGTTCTTTTTGAGCATCTATAATTTGTTTATAAACAACAGAATCTGGAATTAATCTGTATTGGTTATCAAGAGACTGAATCTTTAGTTTTAACAAACTTTCTTTGTTATTGAATTGTTTTTTAAGGTATGAGGCCTTACTAATAAGCATACCCCTTAACCTAGCTTTACAAGCCGCCCACTGGATATCATAGGGTATATCTGTAGAGTCTAATTTGTGTTCCATATCCTGAATTATTCCTATACACAATTTACTAATTTCTTTATTAGAAAGCAAATTATTGTTCATTGTCCAACAATTCCTTTTAAATATACGAGCCGACTTGAAATCTAGATTTAATTTTAATAGAATTCTAGAGTGATCTGAAAAAAATCTAGGCTCAGTAATAAAATCCACTAACAAATGTGAAAGAGAATTAGATAGGAGAAAAAAATCTAATCTAGCCCAAGAATGATAACATTTTGAATAATAGGTATATATATCTTTTTTCTTTGAATATTTAATGAGTTGTAAAGGGTCTATAAGATTATATTCCATTATTAAATCTTCAAGAGCTAATGATGCTTGTTGGTTATATGAAGAGGACTAGTTCGGTCCACGTCAGGGTTAATTACTGCGTTCCAATCTCCACCCACAATAACATAATGATCTCTTTAGGAAGAGAGGATATTATATATTTGCAAAATGAAAATATGTTGATAATTACAAGGACCATAAAGGTTTAGTATCAGAAGTGGTTTATCAAGATTGAGAATATTAGTAGTAAAGTAGCACCATCTACCCTCCTTGTCAAATTTTTCTTCGATAATAATCCCCTGAAATTTTTGTTTAATTATGATTGCCACCCCTTGGAATTAGAAGTGTCACCAGAGGCTATTATTTTTTGGATCCATTTTTTATTTGTACCTTTGTACCAATCCTCTCTAGGTATTTGTGTTTCTTGTAAAAAACAAATATTGGCTTGGGATTTATAAATTAAATGAAACAATAAAGATTTCTTATCTTTATTCTGGATCCCTCTTACATTCCAGGAGTCCATTAATAACAGACTAGTCATATAGCATCCAAAAGTCCTTTGAAAGAGATGGAGTAAGTCAAATGTTTTATAAAAAGAGAGAGATTGAAAGTGAATATCAAAAGGAAAGAAAACTTAGTTTTAATAAGATGATAATTCTGAGTAAATGTATGTAACAGTATAGGATCAAGATCAAACTCATTATCTTCCTTCATCCCTAACCCAGTGCCTACCCACCTAAACTTACCTAAAGAAGGAAGACAAAAAGACCAATATATAAGATGAAAGTACCTGGTCACCATAACCACCAAAATGAAGAAGACAAAATTAGGTAAAGTCCTAAAAAGGACTAAAATCAGGTTAACAAAACTAAACATATTTACACAACTATCTAAATACAAGATGCCCGACATACACATTCCCCATTCCTCTGTGTATTCACAAACTCCTGTAAAGATAAATATGAATGTAGTAAATTTAAGTAGACCTTACTAAATCAACAGTATGTTATGAGGATGTCAAGAGATATAATGAGATGAAGATATAATTAGAAAGCAATAATATAGCTGGACATTAATAAACCTATATGTCTGTGAGTATTAGTGATAAGATATAAAATTATAATACCTATAAGTTAATAAACTTATAAAGAGAGTTAATTCTAAATAATCTTCCCCAATCTAAACCCCATTTAAATTATAAGGTTGTAATATATGTGAGTGCTTTTGATAATAAAAATACATAACTAAAATAATATAATGTCACATTATACATATAAAATCATATTGCACCCACAATCTAAACATAAATTTAAAATCTATGTAACCTGTTGATTATAAAAATAGATGAGAAACTCTTTATGAAACATATTATTATTGTGCTTCATTATGAGTATATCTTTAAAATAGAGTTTCTGAATAATGCACACTGGAAAGTAGACCAAAGACTACTAATACCTCTAAATATCAATGATAAATAATACACATTTAAAATGAATAACATAACATTCATATTAATAAACTTGAGAATAAGTATAGTTATTTGCAAGGTAATGGAGGAAACAGTAATAAGGAACAAGACCCCTTATTGGTTGGGTCATTATTACAGATTCAGGTGAGAAAGAAATAATCTCACAATAAGGCATATTTAAATCTATACATCTATGTTGCCAGCAATAATGAGTATAAAACTATATGACAAGAACTCTATACCTATTAACAAAACAGCTGAAACTCCTATGGACAAGCGTCAGCGTCACTGACTTAGTACCTGTTAATCAAGTTAGCTAACTGTCCCATTTATATTTCAGGACTTATGCTTATGCTGGAAAAACCAGGAAGTCATAACGTATGACATTTAGTGAACATTGCTTGTCTGAGTAATGGTAACTTTACGTGTACTAGACTGAGAGTAGGTATATCATGTTTAAATGTTTGTGCTTATGCACTTGTTGCCAGTCAAGCCTTAATAGCACTATCGGATTTATAAAACTGTAAGCGAAAAGCAGTTTAGGACATATACAATTAGCTGGCTCATTTCAACACTTGTATTTAGTGTTCCACTTTTAAAAGCGGTGACTAAACGTGGCAATGAAGTGATTTGTGCATACTATACTTCCGCATGACTGTATGAAGCGCCCTGAACGCGTAGAGGTCAATCCACAGGATACGAATCTTCGGAGCTCTCTTGATGTACAAAAACAAGCTTACGTGCAATCATTCAAGATGGATTGAACAGCACTAAAACTCGACTCATAATATTTGAATCTCTTGGCAGGGACAGCATCACGAAGTGAAGAATCCATTCAGTTCATGCACGAAAGACTGAAGGGATCAGATTACAAACTCCGATCACTTCAAAAACAAGTAGTCAAGCAACAGAAGGCAGACAAGCATTCGGGATGTTACTAAAAATATGAACATATCCCAAATCTCCTATGAGTGGCCACGTCATTAAGCAGGCAAACAGGAGGGAAAATGGAATGTGCCTGGCTTGAGATAGACAACAACAGAAAACTATCCAGGTTGGTAACGCTACATAAGCGCGAGGGTTTAAATGATTTTACTACCTTCTGTTTGAGTGGCATTTATGCCTGAAGGCAATATTACCTCCTAAACACTCTGGAAAGTATATACACAGAAACTATAAAAGCATTAAATTTTTAAATAAAATGTTTAAATACAGTGACAAGTCAATAGAAACATTAAACACATAAAGTATGCATTATAGTACCAGATTGATTTTCCTAAGCTAAAACTGTCACATAACCTGTTATTTATGAGTGTAAATAAAGAAATGTAAATTCACTAGCTGTGAATTCAAAGTACTTACACTAGAAAGGAAGAGTTACTTATTGTGTAACAGAGTCAGGAAGGACCTTGAATAATTAAAAAAATATATATTTTGCTTCTTGTGGTTCTGTAACAGTATAACTTCTATCCTTGAAACTGAAAGAGAGAGTGTTTGGATACCTCATCCGAAATTTTATTCCCCTTTTTATCAGGTCTGCACAATAAGGTGAAAGCTTTTGTCTGTTCATTTTTATTTGAGGAGGTAAATCCTGTGAAAAAGTCAGCTTATGATTATTCCACATAAGATGTTTTTTGCTTTTGGCTGCTTCTAAAATACTTTGAGTGTCCTGGTAGTTTAATAATCTTGTATAGATAATCCGCGGTGAAGTAGAATCTTGTCTGGCATGCAGGGCTCTATGCGCTCTTTCAACAATTAAGATATTTGTGGTTGTCTCACAGTTAAGTAAATCCTTGAATATTTGTTTAGTCACTGAAATTAAGTTCTGGTTATCATAAGATTCAGGTAGTCCTCTAATTATTGTATTATTTCTACGAGATCTTGCTTCTAAATCCAGTAATTTGGCTTGTAATTCTGTAAAGAGAATATCTTTGGATTTTAATTCACGTTCAATAGAATCTGTTCTTATTTCCATATCTAGATTTTTATTTTCAAGTAGGTCCATTCTATCATTTATCTGCTTTAGAGTTTTACCAAAGTCAGTAAATTGTTCAGAGAAACTCTGAATAGCACTTTGAATGGGCTGTAATGCCATCTTCAAATCTTCTAGATAAAAATTGGAGTCACTTTTATCTTTAGCACTTACTTTAATGTTCTCAGTAGACTGTTTGGTGGTTCTTAATCTTTTAGATCCAGTGTCTTTCTCTGGAGAAAGCATAGAGGAGAATTTGGCCTTGGTTGTCTGCGTCTCCATGGAGTCAGAGTTGCCAGCCATGCCCAGGATAGAGGTGTAAACACAGGAATTCTGACACAGCAAGGAGCTTCTAGAGTGCACGTGCCCAGAGACTGTTGAGGCCAAAAGTACTCTGAAGTAAATTAGAATAAAAATTGCACTCTTTCGAAAAACGAATAATTCCAGAATGAAGAAGATGAATCAGAGATACTTTCTGTAAAAAAACTGTGGAAAAATTTATCTTAAAAGTTTTTAAAATAGCAGGTAATTCCAGTGCTGTGAGGAGCTCAGTGAATAGGGAGCAGTCTAGCCGGCGACCATCTTGGAATCAAAATGCAAACTTAAATGAGAGAAAGTCAGCCAAGGTAAGCAACTACTGAGGAAATGCATTTTCAAAAAATGTAGGTTATTCTGATTTTGTCAGTATCTTTATACTTAGTGGTAACAATTTCTAATTAAATAGAGTTGATTTCAATTTCTTCTCTTTAAAAGCAAACTTTAGAAAATTCCCATATTCCATTGTCAATAAATTCATTTCATCCATAGAGGATTGGGCGCCTGTAATTGTTATCATAACATCATATGCAAGTAAACAATTTTCAGATCATATTGGCTCCCTATTTTGATGGCTTTGATACTATTATTTTGCCTTATTGCTTCAGACAGGGGTTCATTGCTACTGCAAACAAGATATATTATAATTAGATAAAATTAGACAAGAAAGGTACTGCTTTAACATATTATTTATTTCCAAGATAATAATTTTAATAGAAAGATTAAAATAATTAGGAAGACCAAATAAATCTCATGTTTTACACAGGTACATCTTGTTGATTTAATCAAATTATTTTTCATTGTCTAAACTTATAAAGGTTGCCTCTGTGTTATTATTAAAAATGATACCAAATAGTGTTATGTTTCTTTTAATTGCATCATATATTTGACTATACATTATGCATATCAGGGATAAATCATTTTAGTATATCAATAAAGGTAGAAACAAAATGTTGTGCTCTACATTTGGTAGCAAAATTAGCCTGTATTCAGTACACTGAAAGGGATCTTTATTCTGTTTCAAGATGTGTAACATATGTGAGGAATTTTAGAAGGGGTATTTTTTTTTTGCATTTCTTTTAATGGTTCATATAAGAAACATAAAGTTTTATAAGAAACTAACTTATATACTCAGAAAGTTTTCCTTCTACCCCATATGCTTTATTATATTTTCAGCTTTTAATTTTAACTAATACTTTGTGGTACATGTTTATATTTATCAGTCCAATGGTCTTTTAGTAACATTTCTTGTGAATATTTGTTTTCTGTGCAGCTAAATAATTTTCAACTCTTTACCAAACATGAGAGGTGATTCTGATTTATTTTCATATAACATTTTCTAAATTCTGTATTTTTCCAATCTAAGATTTAATCTTATTTTTCATATTTTTTAATTCCTTGAATATGACTTTTCCTAGATAAATCTTTCTTTTTTCCTTATGGCATTATTTATACCTTAGGAGTCCTTAAGAAAAGTTGTAAGCTTCAGTTTTTCAATTGCTATGGCTGATTTATCCTATAGCATTTCTTGATATTTTATTAAGGGGTTTGACTCAAGCCAAATACTCTTCTTTCGTTTCTGTACCATGGATTTATTTCTCTTGGATAACAAGTATTTCTTTGTCCCATTTTTAAATTTTATTCCTTTTCCTTTCAAATATTTTCCTATACAGATTAGTTTTTAAACAGCCTCTTATGAAAATGTTACTAATTCCTGGTCTATTTTTAGGAAAAAATATAGTTCATTGTATAACCACTAATGGAATGCCTTTCATTTTGTAACGTAAGAAAGAACTTTAATTATTGCCAAACTATTACCATTAAAACTAGAGATAAGCCTGAGTAACTTGTGATCTGAAAAGGACACAGACTCCTTTTAAAGAATTCACATTTATATATTAAAAGACTTGATATAAATATTTTGTTGCTCCTTGATTGTGTACAAAAACATAAGAATAATGTTAGTTTAACACAAAAATTTCCTGGGGATTCAATAAACTCCATGTATGCTTCACGCAGAGCCTACATGGATTTTTTTGTGTAGCGTGCAATGCGTGTTAATGAGGTGTGACATTTCTAAGCTAGGTTTCATGGCTTGCAACAGTATTGCTAGCCATGAAACCTTTTAAGCAAATGTGGATAGCAATTCTGCGTAAGGCAGAACACCTATAGTGCAGAGATTTGCTCAGAATGCCACAGTGATCACCAGGGCTTTACAAATAGCTATCATTCTGTTAGTGCAACACACCTGCACAGAGGCCAACTTAATGAGAGAACAAATAACCAGTATTAGAGACATATTTGACATATATGTCACATAGGAATGTGTTAGAGTGTAACAGTCTCAATGTCTTCGAGTGAGAGATGTGGACAAAGCCATAAAAATGGGGGGACAAAGGGCCAGAAATAAGAACAGATGTTCAATATTGCACATCCAAACTTAGAAAGTAGATACACTATATAGGCTGTACACTAGCATGAACTTTCTGAAGAGCATGAAGTTTGAATCTTAAATGTTAGTCATCAGTTTATGATTGCACTCTGCAATGCCATGCCAATGATTTGACAGGAAAAAATGTTATGAGGAAAAGATCACAAATATGAGACAAAAACTGGACATTTTGCACAGATCAGGACAGTTCAGAGGTATGCAGTCAAATGTATGCATTACTGAGTCACATAACTCCAGAAATCATCTCAGTGATATGGCAGAAATCCACAAGTTTGATAAGGAAAACATCTGCACATCCTGAGAATATCTGGACAGCTTAGAGGTATAAATGTGAAGTATATGGTCTAAACACAAGTACAGGACTGTCTACATACAGTGCAGAGTACTGTAATAGCCCATTCCTGACATTCCGTACTGAAGCTGTGTTAATGATCTGTAACAGGACATGGGACTGCCATGTAAAATAATCACTTAGGGGAAGTGTGTGTATTGAATAGGGACACACAGATGAATTGTAGGAATGAACACAGGGAAAGAGTACAGGTGAAACATCCTCATGTACAGCAAAGGAGGGCATGCCAGTGGAAGATGGTTTTAGCAGAAACACCAAGCACATACCTATATGATACAGTATGGACTGTACAGTGAAAAGGTGTTGTCTGTGACTGTCATATAAGGTGATATAATGGGAAGGATGTGTGTGAGATAAGCATCCTTACATGAATAATGCAGAGGACATCTATGAGGGATCCAACATACAACTTGGGTAAGGTGCATTTTGGGAAGCTGTGCAAACTGATATACCTGAATATGAGTGTACTCTCAGCAGAAGTCTCCAGGAAGGAGGCCAGAGGTAAAGGATCATGCAAACATTACAAGAACCAAACACAGTCATGGACAATATCAGAATAATGCTACCACTAATCCCATGCCTCTAACATAACATATGTGATGTATAGTGATAAGAGATGAACCTGCACACAAACACAGTTGACAACTATTATGATACAGCCACACCCTGTGAGGGTAACCACACACACTGTCCTGGTACTGTAATATCTGTAGAAAGTGTTAGGAGGGACACTATTATACCTGTATGTAACAGTATGGGCAATAAAGGCTATTTACCTTGTGTGTATGGCACATAGCAATAGTACAATCTATAATGTCACAAATGATATACATGCCATTAGGGTTGACAAACACCTATATATGCAGTGCATGCATAAGCTGAACAGGTAGCACACATGCATCTGGTTTAACAACTTGATTGGTGTTCTGCACCATCAGGCAGACATGTATATTCCACAGAAAGAATACCTAAGTATGGCCAATAAGCTGAGTGACAGGGCACTGTAACAAAGATAGTACACTTCAGTTACACATCACTGAGTGATGTTTAGGGAGGTATATGAAGAGGCATGCATTGTACACAGTTATTGGTGTGATGAAGTATGGGAACCATAAAGTTATTATGGCCTCTGGTGTGCATGTCCTTCACATACCCAGGACTTCTGTTAAATTCAAATGAGTAGTTAGCACTATGACCACATGCTGGCGGATGGCCCACTTATCCTCTACCCCAGAACACAGGGAACATACCTAATGGTCTGATTATATGGTGTGATGTCCACATTATAATTGGGTAGTTTGCCTGTATCCTGATTCAACAAATCCCTCCATGTGTCTCATTAATGCAGGTGTTGTCATGGCTGTGGCAGCAGTCTCTGGTATGTCTTGATAATGTCTGCATTATACTAATATCACAGTTAGAGTGAATGATTGCCCACAAGCTGTAGTCCTTTAGGTAGCTGTTTGGATGTCATCTGTGATGTCCATCACTTAACTAATGGACAGTAAAGGGCCTAGCAGACACCCCTGATGTACTGACATCATTACTGGGCCTGAGGTATATGTCATGCCACACATTTCAACATAGTGAGATGCCACATATGTCATACACTGGTCTACCCTTTTGGTGATATAGCTGTTTATGGCCACATATGATAGTGTTGATTGAATACCTCAGTGTGGCTTTGAGTCAAATGCTTTGATCTTTTAAAGTTCCACAAGATGATACTGTTGTCATCATGTATGCCCTCAGTGACCTCCTTGAGGACATTTAAAAGATATATTGACCAAATGTAGCAGTAACATCTCATATAGGTCCATGATGACATGTTGGTATGCCTTACAGTTGAGGAGAGTCAAGATGTCTATATACATGCATGCATCAGCTTGCTGTCCCCTCAACTCAGGTGGATGCATGTTCATATACACTCTTGTATGGGAACATAGGCCATGTGGAGGGTATGTTGAACTGTGTATTCAACCATATCAGGAAGGTGTATGTGCTGGGTCACACCATAGGTGGTCTGCAATGTTGTCACAGCACATTGACTCTGTGTGATAGGCCTGGATGAAGGTAATTGCATACTGCCTACTGTGATCTGGCCTAGGATTTTGAAACAATCACATATGCAGGTATCAGTGAAAAAAATAAGCTGGCTATTAAACCTTATGTCATTTGGTGGGTAAACAATTGGCTCACTGACAGAACACATCACGTGTAAACTGGTGAATCAACCTGTAACTCTACAGCTGTCACAACTGGCAAACTCCAGGGATCTGTGCTTGGCCCTTCAATGTTTGAAATGTATTTCTTGACAGTTCAGGCTAAAGTATATGGCCTTTGGTTAAAAATGTCTGTTGATTCTTGCATATTGTGTGCAGTCACTGAGTCCACCAATCCAGTGGTGATAACATAGTACAGAAGGAGCTAACACACAAAACTAAATGGTGCCAAAGGCACAAAATGTACAAATAAATGCAGAAATGTGTGTTTGTAAGGTTGTCCATGTTTAAAGTGGAATTCCATGTTAATCACAGCACTGACAACAATTCTGCTATGCAGAAACCCAGTGATGCAATCACTCAGAACACATTTAAGTAGCAATCTGAACTTTCACCACCAAGTGTCCACACTGCTATTGAAAGCCTATGTTGTGCACATCACAAGTCACACCATCATACTGAGATCTTAGGATTTTATGAGAGCACTGTATTCAAACCTCATTACAGCACTAATAGAATATAATGTCCTTTTTTACATGTACCTCAGCAGACACATGTAGCAGATAGAAAGTCCACAGAGCTTTCTCAGCCAGATAGCACAGGGCCTACACACCATGCCATGATATATGTGGGTAGATAACCCATGTCACTGTAAACTTTATTGCATAGGATGAGGTGACTTCTGACTGGTCCCCAGGCCAGTCTCTGACCCTGCCATAGTGAAAGTATTGCATATCCAAAATCTGATATAGCTGATGACATCAGCACTGTCTGTTAGGAAGAAGATAACAGTGTCCCACATGCTGGTGTAAAATGTTTGCTGTAGTGTAAAACAACAGCTTACGTACACACGCACACACACACACACACACACACACACACACACACACACACACACACACACACACACACACAGTTGACTGCAATAAAAATATAACCCCTACCTACCTAAGGTACACAGATTACAAAACACAGTACTTCACGTAACTTCCAGAGCTGAAGTCTGATTTGGAGTGGGTATGCAACACTTTATAGCTGACCACACCAGCAGTGTCTGTTGATAAGAAGATAACAGTGTCCCACATGGTGGTGTAAAAAGCTCTCCACAATGTCAAGCAACATCTCATGCACACACCCAGTTGACTGATGTGAGAAAAGAACCCCTACCTATCAATGTACACAGATTACAGAACACAGTGCTTTACACAAGTGAAAGTCTCTGAAGTTTGACTTGAGGTCGGTCAGGTAACAATTTATAGTTGATGACATCAGCAGTGTCTACTGAGGAGATGGTAACAGTGTCCCACATGCTGGTGTAAAATGCTGTCTGTAATGTCAGGCAACAGGTCACACACACACTCAACTGACTACAGTAAGAACAGAACCCCTAACTATCTAGTTACATGGACTACAGAACAAATTCCTTAATGCAAGCACTACGTTACAAGTCTCATTTATATAGGAGCACAGCTGAACTTATAGTAGATGGCATCAGCAGGCCATGTGGGAGACAATAGGTTCAGAGGCCTGTATGATATGTATGTATAATTATGAGCAAGTAACAAAATACTGTCATTGCATGGCATTGGAGCGCTAACTGTGGGATACACACTTCTGCTCTGCTGCCCACACACACACACACACACACACACACACACACACACACACACACACACACACACAAAGTTGACTACAGTGAGACCAAAACCCCTACCTAAGTACATGGACTACAGAACAAACTACTTAATGGAAGCACATTGGCAGATGTCTGATTTATACAGAAGTGCAGGTAAGCTTTAACTAGATGTCACCAGCAGGCCATGTGGAGGACAACAGGCTGGGAGGCTGGCATAGGCACATATCTTCATTTGTTCATAGGAGGCTACTAGTCTGATAGCACCAGTGTGTTTAGAAGCCTAGCTATGTAAAACCGCAAGTACCCTTATCGAGAATAGTTGGATGGTTGTTTTTAGTAGTGCATGTTTGTGAGCAGCACCAACACGCCCTGTCCATGAGGGACATAGGTGCCATCCCAGAGGTGACATTACAATCACCCAACCAATTGTCAAGGTTGTGCTTGAACAGGGTTATTGAAGAGCACTTCTTCACATGCAGTGGGAGCCTATTACAGAGGAGTGTGAATTGTTGTGGGATATAATTGTCCCCTCAGCATGTTCTGTTTATGTCACAGGCTAGGTTGAGAAACCTGGGGCAGATTATTGTTGTCCCATTTGAATTACAGATGTCCATCATTTCCAGAAGGCACGGTCTGAGACTGATCTGCAGGGAAACCATAAGTCACCTCTCGGAAGCCTGCATAATACTGAGTACAGTGACAGATATATTAGCCTTTCTATGTATGTCAGGTTTGGAGGCCTGGGATTCTCCCAGGAACAACCCTGTGTTCTGCCCAGTTGCTGTAGGTGTCTGTCGAGGTACAGAGAGATATGAGTATTGTACTCCATTATTGCTGTGATAAGGGTAGAGTACACCAGAGGCATGACTACCATGATCTTGGATGTGATGTTCATATGTATGATGTTGGCATTGCAGACTGTGTGTGCCATGATTATGAGCACATAGTCATGAAAGTGTAGACTGCTATCAACATGTCTTCCCAAGTCTCAAAACACTATGTTTCAGCTTAGGTGGGTGCTGTATTTCCAAAGGTGGCAACGAGTTATTGCATGCTTAAAGTTCAGTCCGTGACTTTGTCACCAATCATCAGTCTGTGTTAACCCCCACTGTAATATGTAATCATCATTGGAGGACTGTATATGAGTGTGTCCATTTAACAGTCATCTGCAAACTTGGTAAACCACAGACCATCTACTGTTTCCTGTGCTTCAGGGAAGCATTTCCCAAACAGTTGAGGGTCCAGCACAGATTCTCATGGCATTCCACTGGTGAGTGGGCTAGTGGATGAGGTGCAGTCCCCAACTTTGAGACTGTGTGTTCTGTCATTGAGTCAATTAGCTATCCATGTAGTACTATATGACCAAATTCTCAGATGGCAGATCTTCACTATGAGATGTGAATTGGGGATAGTGTCAAAGGCCTTGGCTAACATAGGCAATATGTCCTGTTTTCCCTCATTCAGGTCATTGGGGTCAGTATCCAAGAAGTCTACAATGATCAATAACCAAGATCTACTTTTGGCAAAATTAAAACAGGTACTGTCAAGTGTGTTGAAGGTCACCTGTGTCCCTGTTGATAAGGTCCATGCTGATTCCTACACTAGCCTTGCAGATGAAGCTTTTTAGGTATATGGGTCAATAGCTGTAGTTCTGCATGTTACCAGATTGCTGTGCATTGCATACCACACAACATTTTATATTACATTTTGTAGTGCAGCTGGCATATGTGTAGAAAAAATACTGAGACTCCAGAGTTATAGTTCTGGTGGGTGCCAACACATAGATTTATTTTAAATGTGTAACATATAGATAGGGGTCTCTGTTTGTAATGTTTCTACATCTAATGTCATGTCATATAAAGGAAATAGGCCATAAACAGCAGGAATACAGCATAATATATACATTTCTATAGAGTGCATTGCAGCAGGTCTGTGCGATGGTTAGTAAAGTGCATACACATGTGAGATACACATGTTTGCATACTGCTAAGCAGTGTGCAAATGCGAGCTACATTGTTAAAGTCTGACAGCATTGAGTCTCTAGAATACACTTGCTACTTAACTGACTCTGAGGCAGCACATGTTAATGCAGTTAATGGAGTTATACATTTCTTTTTGGGGCCAGATGGTACTGGGTTTGAATACAACTGTATGTAATACTCTTAACTACTTTTATATCACTGTTATTGCATGTTGGTGCAATATGCACACCATCATGCAATAATGCATTAAAGAAAAGAAATGGGGAAGATAGGACAGTGGTGAAATGGGGAAAAAGCAGCAGAAAGAAGAAATGGAAAGCAATACAGTAATGTGTAAGAGGGGGGTAGGAAAGAACCATAGTTATCCATTTCTTCAACAGTAAAAACTGATAATACATATATTTATTTATTTATTATTTTTATTTTATTTACATTTGTTGACTGGACTAGTCTAACTGAATATATGCCCATTTTCAGTAGAGGCCCGAGGAGAAAATCTCCAAGCATAGGCAACAACATAACATATAACATAACATGCAATATATACAATAGTAAAATGAATAGTAGAACATTGTTGAGATTCTAAATATGGAAAAACTTATACAGAGTCTGTTTTTTTTTTTTTTTTTTTTTTTACGAAAGCTAATATAAAGATTCTTATAAAGTAGTAAGAAGGGAAATGTGTTAGATACTACTGATATGTTAAATAACTGGTTAATTCAGGTCAGCATCCTACTACAATAGATTAGCAAAGTATGGGGATAGCACAATTGGGGAGAGAGAAATATTAGTCAAGGTTAGAGCAGGGACAAAGCCAATGTGTTTTAACGTATTCTTTAAGGTGTTTTTTGAAAAGCAGTGTAGAAGAGAGAGAGAGAGTAAAAAGTTCACTTGGAAGCTGGTTCCAAATTTTTCCCACTGTATTAGTGAAAAGTGAGTCCCCAGCTTTGTTGTTAGGTTTAGTAGTTGAGAATAGAAGTTTAGTAGCTGAGTGTAGTGTTGCTAGATTTTTGTATGGTATAATAAGGCTAGTGAGGATTAGGATATTATTAGGGTGGTGAAGGATTTTTTGGGTCATAGTAAGTTGTTGACATAGAAGTTGGTTCTGCAGTTCTAACCATCCCAATTGTTTAAGGTTGTGACAGTGGTGGGTTCTAAAAGACGTGCCAGTGGCAAATCAAGCTATGTTATTGTAGCTGGTTGCAAGCTTGTTAAGGTTGTTTTTGGATAGATTGGTATATATGGCTGAATCATACAGTAGGGTAGAGATAAGGTGGGTCTGGGCAATAGTGGTTCTAGCTAATGGTGTAAGGAAGGATTTGATTCTATAAAGAGAGCCTAGTTTTCTGTTGGCAGATTTTATGGTAGTATTAATGTGATCGTCAACGTTAAGGTTGTGGTCAATAGTAATATCCAGGAGACAGATTGTAGTATCTGGGCATATGCTAGTTCCATTGTTGGAGGCTAGTGTGAAGTGAATTTGTGGTGACTTTTGGGTAGGAGCAAAAAGCAGTAATTTTGTTTTTTTGGGGTTCAGGAGGAGGCAATGTTGCATGAACCAGTTTTCAACAATATTAAATACTGTTTGGGTGAGGGTCTGGAGAGAGGTAGGGACTTGGCTGTGCATATTAAAGTAGAATCATCTGCATATTGTATGCAGATGGCTTGAGGAATTTTGGCATTTAGATCATTAATAAAAATTGAAAAGAGAAGAGGGCCTAAAATAGAGCCTTGAGGTACTCCAATGTTGACAGAGAGGGGTGTAGAAAGATTATTGTCCTACAGCACTGCTTGGTGCCTGTTTTCCAGACAGGATTTAAACCAGAGTAATGCTTGTGGGTCAAGTGATACGGCTTTTAATTTGTTCATAAGTAGGTGATGGTTAACCATGTCAAATGCTTTTGAAAGGTCAATGAATAGTGCAGAGGAAAGAGAGTTGCTATTATGATGTTTGTTTATACAGTCAGAAATGGATAGAAGGGTGGTAGTAGTGCTATGGTGAGTCCTGAAACCATGCTTGCAGTTAGCATGTAAATTATTTTGGAGGAGTTGGTCTAGTAATTGTCGGTGTATACATTTTCCCATTATTTTAGCTATTGGAAAGAGTAAGGCAATTGGTCGAAAGTTGGAAAGTTCAGTAGATGCACCACCTTTATGTAGAGAGATGATATGTGAGACTTTCCATATGAATGAGATTGTGCTTTCTGTAATTGTCCTATTAATAAGGATGGAAATGGGATAGGCAATATCTGTGGCAGCAATCTGCAGGTATTCTGCTGGAAGACAGTCAGCAGAAGGGGTGCCTGGTTTAAGTTTTTGTAGGAGGGTGAAAATGAGGGATATAGGTACTGGTTGTAAATGGAAGTTAGGGATTGGGCTATTTGTGGTATTAAATGGGCTAGTGCTAATAGGAGGCAATGTGTTAGCTAGAGTTTGAATGGCTTCAGTGAAGTAGTTGTTGAAGGCATCAGCAACTTGTTTAGAGTTGGTATGGGTGATACCTGTTGGGGCAGGAGTTTTAAAGTGTCCTGGCTAAAGTGGTTTGTTAATGCTTGACCAGAACTTTTGTGGTTTTTGCTGATGGGTTTGTTGGAGGTGCAGGTAAAAGTTTTTTTTTGTCCAGTAGAATGTCTTTTTTGGTTGCATTACATAGTTGTTTAAAGTGAAGGTGGTCTGTTGGGCTTTTAGAGGCTCTCCATTTGGCCCAGATTTTATTTCGTAGGAGGATCTTTTTTCTGGTTTGTTTTGTGAGCCATGGGGCAATTTTGGTTCTTACTCAGTTTGAGCGAGAGGGGGCATGGTAATCTAGAATCTGTAGGAATCTAATATTAAAGTAGGTGACTGCTTCATCTAGTTGAAGATGATGCAGTGGGGACCAGTCACATGCTTTGAGTTCATTTTGGAAGTTCTCTGGATGAAAGTGTTTTATAGAGTGAGAGGTTTTGTAAATATTATCATTGGGGCTATGAGTTTTTTGTTTAATTGTATAGGTTAGAACATGGTCACTCATATCATCTGGAAGGGTACCTGATTTATATGTTTTAGGATGGCTGTTTATAAGGATCCAGTCTAGGGTAGTTTTCCAACCACTTGGTTTATGAATTCTAGTAGGGGAGGTAATTATTTGAGAAAAACATATATATTTATGTGGGAGATAGGATTTGAGGAGCTACATGTAACCCAGTCTATATTAAAATCACCTAGGACAATGGTTTCCTGAGGTAGGTGAGTAGTAAGGCAGCTAAGGATGTTTTCAAGAGTATTGATATTATCTCCAGGGGGAAGATAGGCACAAATTATGTAGATAGATTTAGAGTTGTTGATTTGAAGATTAGCAGTAAGGGTTTCTGCATTAGTATCTAAGGGGTAGAAACACATTAAAGGAAGAGACCTGAAGTTCTGATTTATACAGAATGACTACTCCTCCCCCTTTTTTGGTTTTGCGGTCACATCTCAGGATGTTATATCTAGGAGGGGTAATTTCTTGGTCTTGAGTTGTAGGCTTTAGCCATGTTTCTGTAATACAGAAGATATCAAATGCATGCATTTCTAAGAGTGAATGTAGGTGGGTAATGTTGTTGTTAATGCTATGGATGTTGAGGTGAGCTATTAACAGTGAATTTGAAGGTCTTTTTGGTGTGAGGATAGCATGGGATGTTAGGTTTTGTGGGTCTTTGGGATTTGTTATTTTGAGGCCAGGGTTTGGGTGAATATCACCATCTAATAGGGCGGCACAGTGGTGCAGCGGTTAACGTTGTCGCCTCACAGCAAGAGGTTCTCCGGTTCGATTCTCGGCTGGGGTGCCTTCTGTGTGGAGTTTGCATGTTCTCCCTGTGTTCGCGTGGGTTTCCTCCGGGTACTCCGGTTTCCTCCCACATTCCAAAGACATGCATTTGGAGAATTTCTCCCCGGGCCTCCGCTGAAAACAGGATCTGTGGAACCTAGTCGGACATTCCCGGTCAACAAATGTTAAATAAATAAAATAAATAAATAAAATAATAGAAGATGTTGTTGAGGTTTCTGTATAGTCTTTAAGAGTTTGTTATAGTTATTCAGGGTTTTCTTGTTATGAAAATAAGAGATATGGGTAAATATATGATACTTTGGAAGTATGTAGATAGAAGTGGAGGTAATGTTTATGTGATTGAGGGAGTTTGTCTGAGAATGTGAATTTGTTTGTTGGTGGGGGGTGGTGATGTTCAGTCAGAAAAAATGTTCATAAAAGGTTAGTGCATAGAGTATAGATAGAGAAATTAGGATAGTAGTTAAGAGTAAATGAGTTATGTATATAGTTTACTGTAGTGAGGCCATTAGGATTTGTAGGTAAGGAGGTGTAGTATGAAGAGGGAGAGTGCTTAATATAAGCTAAAATAGGGGTAATAGTAGGAGAGAAAAGTTATATAGTGCAACCAGTACAGGATAATAAGTGCGCAGAGATGATGGAGAGAAGTTAAAGGTACGAAGCTAATTGATGGTTAAGGTAGGGGTGGGGCTATTAAGTGGTGATAGTCAGTGATAGGTTAAAGAGGGGAAGGGGGCATGGATACTGGGGTATAAGCAGGAGCGGCCTTAGGTCAACTGGTGCCCTAGGCAAAAGGGCTCCACGGCACCCCCCACCACAATACCCAGTGCCCCCATCCTGGTCTACCTACATTAAATAAATACTGCAAAAGCGCTCCTGCTAGAGCGGTGCCCTAGGCGACTGCCTAGTTGGCCTATGCCTAAGGCTGGCTATGGGTATAAGGTTAACAGCACTGGGAGTGGGTGAGAATTGGGGGTAGGGTAGGAGAGCGGAGTGAGCCCGCAGGGTGAATGGACCGGGAAGAGCAGGTCAAGATTGTACAGAGACAATATGAGAGTGGCAGTGTCTGAGGCAGTGCAAATAGTTGCAGGTGTAAGATAGAGAAGGATAGTGGAGTGGAAGGAGGAAAAGAAATATAGCTAGAAGGTGGGAGGAGAAAGGATAAGAACAATGAGATACCACAGGGAGATAATCAACTAGTCAAGGGATACAATCTATGAGAGTATTCAGAGATGATACCTGTGAAAGTGGAAGAGAGAGTATTAGCCAACAGATAGATTAGGGTTCCACCTAGTGGTCCGAGAGCAGAAAATCACAAGGTAAATATAATATAGATAGCTAGTAGAGGTAGTTCAGATAGTGGATTCGAGGGGGGTTTAGTTTAGAAGTTGCTACAGGGATAGCGAGGAGTCTGGCTGCTGGCTTACTGACTCAATGGCTATAAAACTTTGTATACTTCGATAAATTATAGTTAATATAAGTATCTTAATAAAGGACCAGGGTGGAACGTACTTTCTGAAACCCTTTGAGACTGGGAGAAAAACAGTACTGGGGTAGTAGAAATTCTCGATTCGATGTTGGGATGGCTAGAAATTAACAGGACGGGATCCTTAGAGATCAGGCAGGTCCCTTAGTGCAGGATAGGAGGAAGTGAGAGTAGAACAAGCCTCCAGGGCCAAGGCCACGCAGCAGCCAGGGTAAATACAGGGATATATGCATAATATTAGCTGAATATGGACTGTCATCTCCAGAGAGGCAGGTGATCACAACACAGTCATGTTGTATAGCCAACTGGACAGAATCAAGTGTGTCAAGTGGACACATCTTCAAAATGGTGAGCTATATATGGGCTGATTTTTTTTTTGTCAGACAGGTGTCCATTTTTTTGTGAGAGAGAGAGAGAGAGAGAGAGGGGAATGCTGGGGAAGGGACATAGGTGTGTTTGATCTGATAAGTTGGGCTGGTGAGGAAGCAATTGCAGACAGAGAAGACAAACAAGACAAGAGACTGGGACAACGATGGACACCAGAGTTTGGTGGAAACCATGGATGGGGTAAGGGTAGTGACATCCAGGAGGTCATCAAGCTGGGTGACATCAAGTTCTCACCCACAGGACTGTTATCATTGTCACCTCACTTCGCCACTGGCTGGAGTGCTTGATGTCTCCTTCTCCTCTTGGTACTTTGCTAAATGAGGGTAAGCAGCCCCTCCAGCCAGCCTAGGCATGTACCAACAGTGTGGTGCACAACCCTAAGCACCATCCCTGGCATCTCAATGCAGGTGAGAAGCTCACCACCTCTGCTACTGCTCCCCAGAGGGAACCACTGGACTATCCTCTGGGTCAGGGCTACCTGAGGGGGCAGGTAGTGCAGGGGCAGCAGAGGTGGTTTTGCCAGGTTGGCTCCCAGACGTGCTGGGCAATGGTGCCATAGAGGGTAGGGTTGGCGATATAGTCGGGCAGGCCTACTCCACTATGCTGTGGACCATTTTGTTATATGGTACACATGGATAACATGGACACATTTTGATGACATAATAAAATAAAAAAAAAAAATAAAAATAAAACAAGCAAAAAATAAATAAATAAAATAAAAAAGAGAGATAAAGGTTGGGGTGAGAGAAAAAAAAGATAAGATTAGTACATTCATATGAGACCCACAATGCAGTCATTCAATTATTTGACTCTATTATCTTTATCTTTACTCTTAAGACTACTACCCACTAACAGATAACTTTTGCTTTTCAGACTACCAGCTCCTAACAGATACACATAATAAGACAGATTGCAGCAAGTACTCCTTTACATGTGCACATATTGTACATATGTGTGTTCCAATTATACAGATTACAGTTTACAGCAGGGCACGTCTGGTACTGGTATACAGCTTTTACTTTAAACCTTAAGTTATACATAACTGAAGAATTAACAGTATTGTGTATTTGGGAAGTGTGATATTTGAACCCACAACCTCTGACTAAAGTCTAATATTGTACTCTTGGTTTGTGATACAGACTAATACATGCATACTTGCTTTTACAGTTGAAATAGGCATGCTCAGTTTGATACAACTCTATAAAATGCCAAAAAAGCTATCTTTAACTTTTAATGCTATAATAACACTACTCTTCTGCTGCATACATACCACATGCCTCCCTCATTCTTGCCAGTCTAGTGCCATAGGTTCAAACATTCAACTCCCTTTCCATGGCAGCTGCGGGAAAATACACAACAGAACAGAATACCATTATGAATACCAATCTTGCCTATATTCAGCTTTTAAGCTTTACAAGTATTCTCTGTAGTTGATACTTACACAGGTGTGGTATGTCTACAGTCCTAAATTCCCTAATCCAACAGTCAAGGGCATCCTCCTCCAGAGGTCATTGTAGTCAGGCCCACATTGTTCACCAGTGCAGGGGATACTGGTGGCATTGATTACAGCCTGGGTCAAAGTATCCCAAGCTTCTTACTTATACTGGGACCCAGAATAGTCCATCTGCATTAACCTGACACTATGGTGTTTCACTAGGTGTCCAACAAAAGGAATCCTGGGCACCCCATTTCTGAGCCCCAAATCTCACACCCTCTCCATGAATGCCTGCCATGTCTATAATGGATCAAGAGCAATGGAGAATGATGGTTTCCCACCAATTCCAGTTATCGAGTTTACTGGAAGTGTGCACACTGTTTGAAAATGTTGCTCACAGCTTACCATCACATAAACATGGTGCTCAGCAATGCACACCCCGAGATTCTTGTTTGCATGATGGTAAATGGTGTGCAACAGTGGCAAGCAGTGAAAAATTACACAGGCAGTTGTGAATGTGTGTTAGGCAAATATGAAGGTCATGCCACTCTATATAGCAGAAATATACTTACACGAACATTGTGCACAGTATATCCACAGTCATACATTTGATAATAAAATGATTCTACATAATGGGAATTGGGACAAAATTAAAAGTTCATGGAATATGCTGTGTTTGAACCCAGGACCATGTCTATGGTAGTGCTACACTTGTACCTGTTGCCAAAAGAGGGTTGAGAATACACTTGTCTATGTTGTAGTTCACTGTTGGCAGGATCCTGTCTTTTTCCTCGGTGGCCCAGTTGTCTAGTATGCACATTGCTCACGTTGGGCAAACCAGATAAACACATCCAAAGCTGCCATTCATTTTTCTCCATTTCCCACAAACATTGGTCAAAGAAAAAAAGCAAGAGAAAAGGATTCAAACCCAGTACCATATGGCCCTAAAAAGGAATGTATCAATGCATTAACACTTGCTGCCACAGAGTCAGTTAAGTAGCAGGTGTGTTTCATAGGCTCAGTACTAACTGTCAGACTTTAGAAATGCAGTTTATATTTGCACACTGCTTAGCTATGCACAAACATGTGTATCTTGCATGTGTATACACTTTGCTAACCGTTTCTCAAACCTACTGCTTGATGAACTATGGAAAATGGCATATTATTAAGCATTACAGCTGTTTATTGTCCATTTCTTGTGTATGACATGACATTTCATGTGGAAAAAATTAAGAAATAAAGGTCCTATCTCACACTATGTCACATATTTGCAGTAAAGCCATGTGTTGCCCCCCCCCCCCATCCTACAAGCACTGCAACCCCGGTATCTCAGTAACTTTTTTACACATATATCACCTACACTACAGAAAGTAACATCAAATGTCTTATATGCAATGCACATCAATCTGCTAACATGCAGAACTACAACTATTAACCCATAAGGCTAACAATGTGTGTCTGCAAGGCTAGGGAATGAATCAGCATGGACCTTATCCACAGAGAAATAGGTGGCCTTCAACACACTTGAGTCAACCCATCTTGTCTTTGTCATGGATAGATCTTGCCTATTAAACCTTGTGGACTTCTTTGATACTGAACCCAGAGACCTGGATGACAGATAACAGGACATACCACCTGTGTTCAGTTATCCAAGGCCTTTGGCAATATCATTCATTAATGTCTCATAGTGAAAATGTCCCATCTGGGAATTAAGCCATACAGTACTAGCTGGATAGCCAAATGGCTCACCAACATAATGCACACTCTCAAAGTTGGTGACTTCACTCCCCATCACTAGCTACTTATCAATGGAATACTACAAGGATCTGTACTGGGCCCTCAACTGTGTGGAAACTACTTCCCCAAAAGTACAAGGCAATGGCAGATGGCTATAATTTACCACATTTGCAGATGGCTGTTAATTAGACACACTCATATAGATTCCCCAGTGATGGTAACATATTACAGAAGGGACTGACAGAGTCAAATGACTGGTGCCAAACTCACAGAGTGAAACTTACAGCAAATGATGCCTCAATGTTCCCTTTGGCAATGAAGTACCTCTGCTGATTATGATATACAAAATGCCCTTCTCAGCTCTTGCGAGACTTGTAAACACATGTTCATAGCAGTCTATACTTTCATCACTATGTGTCCATATTGGTGAGATACATATTCCTCATTGTGCACCTCATACATATGGACATCACATCCAACACCAGGGATGTCATAGCTCTGTTGTACTCCACTCTTAACAGACCACTAATTGAGTGCAAGGCTCCCTTCTCTCTGTACCCCACCAGACAACATCAGAAATTGGACAAAAAATAGAGGTTTGTGACTGGGAGAAAACAGGTCCTCCAAACATCACATGCATGGAAAGACTAAAAGGCCTGCCACTGTTCTCAGTATCCTGCAAGCTGCTGAGAGGTGACCTTGCCTGAGTTACAGAGAAGTCTCAGACCCTACCCTACTGAAAATGCTGGACATCTGCAAATCAAATGGGACAAGAATAACTTGCCCTAGGGTTCTCAATCTAGCCTGTGACATAAACAGAACATGCTGGGAAACAGATGTATCCACCAGCAACTCACACTCCTCTGTAATAGGCTCCTAGTGCATGTGAAGCAGTGCTCCTCAATGACCGTGCTCAAATGCAACTGTCACTACTGGTTGGGTGATTGTAAAGTCACGTCTGGGATGGAACCTATATCCCTCATAGACAGGCCCAGTTGTTGCTGCTCACAAAATAGCTCCTCTAAAAACAACAATATAATTATGCTTAATAAGGGTACTTCTGTTTTTCCACATCTAGGTTTCTATTGCATCATGTATAGTGATTTCCATGTACTCCTAAAACTTACAAATACAATATGCGAGAGATGTAAGTATACAATGACTCTAGAATAAATGCTCTCTCTCTCTCTCTCTCTCTCAGGTAACAAAAAAACAGGTATCAAACAGGTTGTCAGTACACACACTTCACCTTCTCAACAAACCAAGTCCACAATGCATAAAACCACATACACAGAGGCACTCATTAAAAACTTACCAAAAGACCAGAGACTTTGCAAATGCAAACATTCTGCACACATTATAGTCCCAATGGAACCTACTACCCATAAAAGCAAATGTATCAGTTTTTCACCCATTAAGCCCTTAATGCAAAATACCTCAAAAACAATGCTTGTTCATAGGTGAATCCATACTGAGATACACAGATGTCCTTCTCACCAGGTTGTACAAGGAGAATGTCATGGTCAGCTGCCTTTTAGATGCCAGGATCTGCAAAGTCACGCATGCATCCAAGTCTCTCAACAACAGGCACAGTTACACCTCTGTTGTACTCCATGTTGGAGTGGAGTAAATGACTTGAGGCATACCTCGCTGGACTATATGAAGAGAGGGATATGACTGTGCTCTCATATTATGTGTCCCAGACAGGTATGTCTGTAGCCCTAAGCAACATTCTACCTTCACCCAGGAAGATGCCTCAGAACAAACAAAAGAATTGTTGACTTCAACAATTGGCTTAGCTACAAGTGTCAGACCAGGAGATCCAGTATTTGTCAGCCTGGGATGATATGATCAAGAGACCATGCTGCTTTACCGAGGATAGTCTTAATATGTCATCTCTTGCCTTTTGGTCATGTGCCAAGGTACTTGCCTCCCACATAGTGCCTTTTTTAGGCAATGTCATAAGAACAAAATTCCTGACATAAATATATCCTCAAAAGACAAACTCATGGTTATGCTGCTTAATACTAGGAGTCTAAATAAGAAACTATACTCATTGGAGGTACTTCTTACTTGGGAAGATGTTGATGTTTGTGCAGTCACAGAGACATGGTTTAGGGCAGCTGAGAGTACTCGAGGCATGAAAGGCTATAATACTTTCCACATGTTCAAGCCACAAAATGAACATGAAGGAACCAAAGGAAGAGGAGGTGTATCCATCTTCCTAAAGACAAATACACCACAAGACTGGTTAAGCAGTACAACTCCCTAGAGTTACTCCAAGTCCAACTAACTGTAGAAAAGACCCCTCCTCCACATCATTGTTAGTTACAGATCCACCAACATGAACCATGAAAACCACACAGTAGCTTCCTGGACCTACTCGAGTCACTCATAATACAGCCAAGCACCCTAGGCATGGTTAACTTTAACAATCCTTCCATCGACTGGGACATATATATGACCTCAAACATGCTTGTCCTAAGGTTCCTGCACTTTGCAAACACAAAATGCTCTGGAACAGTTAGTCTGCACCCCCACAAGGGGCTTGAATGTACTTGACCTAATACTCACCAACATGGGAGATTGCTGCACCAACTCATGTGTGAGACCCTTCATGGTAAGGCCTGACCATAAATCAGTCACTTTCGATGTAACAATCATACCTGACCCCCCCTAATCCAAAATGTTAAAAAAATTCTTCAAAGCAAACTATAGCCTCCTAAGGGATGGTATAAATAGTTTCAAACATCCTGTCAGCACGGAGAGTAAAGAGAGCTATATGGAAGCATACACAAATGCCCTGTATAAACACCTTTACAAGTGTATTGACTTAACTCTACCAGAATGGATCAAAACTTGATCACAAAAAAAAAAACAAGCCACCCTGGTGGACATCTAGCATAAATCGATTATACAACAGAAAGAAACTGATGTTCAGGAATAAGAGAGAACAGTCTCAGCAGAAGAACACCCTCCATAACTTGAACAAGCAGATTAGACAGCTAGTAAAGTCCTCTAAAGCTAATTATAAAACTAAATTATCATCCATAGCTAAGGATAAACACAAGAGATTGTTTAGTCATGTCTGCAATGTAAAAGGGAAGGTCTGGCTTTGCACCAAATTCAGAGTGGATGGTACCACTCACACTGAACATGAAGACATAGCCAACCTATTAGCAGACAGGTTTGGCAAAAAATTCCCACCCCTGTCTCCACCAATCATACCCCAATGCATACATGTCAACAGATCTCGACCTATTATCTTTAAGGAGCAAGTCATAACCATACTCCTCAAGGCCAAACACACAGCCTCTATGGGACTGGGTAACACCCCATTCTGCTTACTAAATGATCTAAAGCAAGAGTTAGCAGAACCACTAGGTACTCTCTTTAAAGACAGTCTAAGTACTGGCTTTGTCCAAGCAGACTGGAAAACAGCAGCCATAATCCACTTGTGCAGAGGGAGTCCCTCAACCAACCTGGGGAACTATACACCCATAAGCCTGACCAGCCTTGTCTGTAAGGCCAAGGAGAGAATCATCTTAGACCTTATCAACAAAGACATTGGTGACCTTCAAACTCTTCACCCAACCCAGTCTGCCTTTGTTAAGGACAAATCATGCCTATTAAACCAAGTGGAATTCATTGAGATTGTCTCCAAATCCCTGAAAGATGGCAAATCCATACATACTGCCTATCTTGACTTGGCCAAAGACTTTGACACAATCCCTCAATCAGTCATCATTGTGGAACTCGCCCTGCTGGGGATTTACCTATATAGGTTTTTATAGGTTAGTACTAAGCTAACTGCCCTTGTGAGCCATTTTAAGCCTAGCCAATTATCCCTTGTGAGACTCAAACCCTGCACCTTGTGTTTGCAAGGCAAACACCTTAACCATTAGGCCACCCTCCCAACCCTACATATACATCATTAGTTGGGTAGCCAACTGGCTCACCAACAGAACGCATACAGTCATAGGTGGGTCTGTGTTATAAAACCAAAAATGAAAACTCTCGAACGCTCACATGAGCGAATAATCAATAACTCAAAATTGGTATTGTGGAGGGGTGTGCCCCCTACACCCCCTGCTAAATATATATTCCTACTCCAAGATCACACTACAGTGAGGAAAGGGCAAATATTCTGATTTTCACTGTACTGCGATCCCAAAATACCACTTTAGAGTTTCTGATTTTTCACTCATGTGAGCATTCGAGAGTTTGCATTTTTGTCTTTCTGAAGTAGACCCTCATAGGTGGGGATTCCATGTCTACCAGCAGACCTGTTACCAGTGGTGTCCCACAAGGGTCTTTGCTGGACCCTCTACTGTTTAGAATGTATTTCTCAGAAAATCAGGTGAAAACAGATAGCCTGTGGCTCAGCAAGTTCACTGATTTTATATTATTATTATATTTTATTAAATATTGTATTTAAATGTACTTTTTACTACAGTATTTATTGAAACAGTTTTATAGTGTGACATTTGGATTTGGGATTGTATTTTACGTATTTTGGTGATTCCTTGGATCCTTTGGCTGTTTTTCTAAGGTGTTTTTGGAACACTACAAAATGGGCTTACATACATAAATAATTGTTGTCAAAGCCACAGACTTAGAGTTAACAAAAAAAAAATGTACTATTATCCCTTTCAGCAAAGGCAACGTCCCTGCAAATTACTCTATTAATAATACCCCATATGTTCCAACCCAATGGTGAGAGATTTGGGAATGCAGGTTGATAGCAACCTCAACTTTGATCATCATGTGTCCACAGTGGGAAGGAAGGCCTTTTATACTGCACACCTCATAAGTAATGGCATAGCATCCAGGATGAAGGATGTTATAACTTCAATGCACTCATCCCTCATCGGACCAATAATAGAGTGCAATGCTCCCTTTTGCATGTACCTCACCAGACACCTGCAGCAGCTCAAATGACCTCAGAAGTTTCTCACTAGGGAAATCCATGGAGTTCCAACATATTACTGACATGGGCAGACTGACAGCCCTGTCACTGTATCATATAGACTGCTGAGAGATGACTTTTGGCTGGCCTACAGAGCAGTCTTAAACCCTGCTTTAATGGAAATGCTGCATTTCCACAAATTAAATGGGACAAGGCTCACTTGCTCTAGGAACATTAACCTAGCCTGCAACATCAACAGGACATGCTGGAGTGACATATATGTCTCCCAGAGATTGCCACTCCTATGGAACAAACTGTCAATTCAAATTTAACTGAGCTCCTCAATGGCCCTATTTAAGTGTAACATGGACAACTGGATGGGAAATCATAACTTTACCCCAGAAGTTTCAACTATGTCACTCTTAGACAGGGACAACCAGTGCTGATCATGGATTTACAAATATGGATTACATATCTTGGTCTGCAGGGGAACAATGGTACAACTTGGCTAGCCTTTAAAGGGCCCTAGGGCCATTAGCCTAGTACCTTCCTGTGAACCTAAGGCCATTATGGTAGTAGCCTCACATAAACCTATGAGGCTATCAACCAGTGCAGGCCTGCCAACATCTTGTATCACACATGAGGTGCTGATGTTATGCACTATAAGTTCAGCTGTAGTCTTGCAAATGTCAGACTTGGGCTGTGGTGCTTGCATTAAGTACTGCATTCTGTAGTCAGTGTATGTAGATAGGTAGGGGTTCTATTCTCACTGTAGTGAACTGTATGTGTGTGTATATGTGCTCTTGCTTGCACAGATAACCTTTTACCATAACATGTAGGACACTGTTAGTACCATATTCTCAACAGACATTGTTGATATCAATAGCTATATCATATTTTTGGATATACAGTACTCGGACCAGGGTAGGGTCAGAGACTGGCCCTGGGGGCAAGGCAGAAGTTACATCATCCTATGCAATAATGTTTACAGCAACATGGCTTTTAATCTATCCACATACATCATGGCATGGTTTGTAGGCCCTGCATTATCTTACTCAGAAAGCCCTGTGGTCTCTCCAGCTGCTGCATGTGTCTGTTGACTTATTACATCCAAGTGACACCTCCAAGTGCATCTGCAGTTAACTCCTACTAATGCCTCTAGGCATCAAATATTGCTTGTTCATTGTTGCATCAATAATTCCTAAACCATGCTATGTACAAGGTTTTAAAAGTGTTCATCTTAAAGCATACACACTAGAAAACTCAACTGAATTCATATTTTACCTCTGTCTAATGCAGGTAAATTAATATTAACTCTTGTTTTTATGGTATTAATTTATATATATATCATTTTCACATTTTTCTAAATATCTCAACAACCAAATAACACAGACAGAACTCCTTAGCCTCATATGAAAGCTCTCAGCTAGATGAACAAAACTCTGCTTGCCAGTATGTGTGTAACTTGAATGGTTGCTAAGATTTTGTAAGTTGTCTACAAAACATTACAAATGTAATAGTGACTGTTTACTGTGACTTATAAAATTCAGTTTAAGACCTGGAACCTAACGAATACTACCACTATAAAAATAGTTTATGCTGAAGAGTGTTCCATTTATACTTCTTTCATAACCCCTATGATTCTAGAGATATGAACATTTGCTTTAAATGCAAGGACATAATTTGATACTGTCAAAAGACTTAGGATCCACCCATTGGAAGTTACAGTGCCAACTTCCTGAGGTCCTTTGGAGTGAATGAGTTAAGGTATTCGTAAAAGAGAGCATTAACTGTATTACAGTTCTGATGAGGTTCATAGGTTCATAGGTAGGTACTAGGCTATTGGCCCTAGGGTCTATATAAGCCCAGCCAAATGGTACCCTAGCTTTCACCACCCAAGAAAATTATTTTCCTGTGGCCCTGTTGAGCAAAGCCACAGAGATGATCCCCGGGGTGAATTTCCTATCTCCCATTCAATCATCAAGATTTTTCTTGAAAAGTGCTAATGAGGAGCTTTGTTTGATATAGATAGGTAGCCTGTTCCAGAGTATGGAAAGTCTCTGGGACAGGAATCTATCCCTCCAGCATGTTTTGTTTATTGTGGTGACAAGGTTTAAGTCCCTAGAGCATGTAGCTCAGAAGGATTGGGATTTCTTTAAGTGGAGCATGTCCAATGGCTCTGGGTTTGACATAGCTTTGTATGTTAGGCAGAGATCGCCTCTAAGTAGGCGATATGCGACGGAGTAAAGCTGAAGATTTTTGAGACGGTCTGTGTAGGGCATCTGTTTGAGGCCAGTAATCCTCTTTGTGATGTATTTCTGCATCCTTTCCAGTTGTTGTAGATGTCTTGTGAGGTACATAACAAAAGGGGTGTTGTACTCTATAATGGGTATAATGAGTGATGCGTACAGGGGAACAATGACCTCTTTTTTCCTGGATAATAAACCTTTTGTGATGAGGTGTGCCACATAGAAGGATTTCATGACTACTGTGGAAATATGATTATCAAAGGAGAGACTACTGTCCACCTGTGTCCCAAGGTCTCTTATCACACTTTCAGTGTTAAGTAGACTACCACCTATGTGGTAGTTCATGGGTACAGAGATTTTATCAAAAGGGATGACAATGCCCTTTTTGGAATTGAGCTTGTGGCCATGGCTTTGATACCAGGCATCTGTCTCAGTGAGGCCTTTTGTAGGATGTCCACATCATTAGGAGTTTTGATCATGGCTCCTAGTTTGCAGTCATCTGCGAACTTTGTTAGCTAAAGACCTTCTGTGTTAGCCTGTACTTCAAAGATGTAGATACCAAACAGGAGAGGACCCAGGACTGAACCCTGTGGTACTCCACTTGTCACTGGTCTGAAGTTGGATTTAGAGTCTGCTACTTTCACAGTGTGGGTTCTGTCAGTGAGCCAGCTGGCAACCCGTCTTGTGAGATAGGGATTTATACCTAGTTTAGTGAGTTTATCTATAATTCCAGAGTGGGAGATGGGGTCAAAAGCCTTGGTGAGACCTAGATAGGCTGTGTTAATCACTTTACCCTCATCTACAACTTTGGTGACCACTTCAAAGAAGTCTATCAGGTTTAGGAGATATGATCTGCCTTTTACAAACCCAGACTAGGTAGGGTCCAGAGTTTGGAGATTACTAATGCCATTGTTTATAAGTTCCATGATGATACATTCCATAGCCTTGCAGACCAGGCTCATCAGGTTAATGGGGTAGTAGTTCCCGGGGTCCGTGGTGGCTCCCCCTTTGTGGAGTGGGATAACCATTGCTGTGCACCATTCAGTGGGCACAAAGCCTGAGGTGAGGCTATGATTGAACATGGTACTTAGGTGGGGTGTCAGTTCATTCTGTATTTCATGTAGAAAACAGCCTGGGATGTTGTCAGGTCCCATGGATTCTGTGTTCTTGGCTTTGGAGAGTGTGTTTTTTCCTGTACGGCTGTGATTACAGGAACTTTGCATTCTTCCAGTATAGAGATGGGCCTTTTAGGGGGTAAGAGAGAGGTAAAGTTAGCACTGAATCTATCTGCCAGGATGTTGGCAATATCAGTTGGTTCTGTATATTTAGTGCCATTGTGCTGTAAGTCAGAGCAGATCTGGGTATTGACATTGAGATTCTTGACATAGCTATATAATGCATTGTGGTTGTCTTTAGAATCAGTGGTGATTTTGTTTTCGTAACTAGCACTGGAGGATTTTATGAGGGATCTCAGCATCTTACTGAGGCTGAGCAGGGAGTTCCTCCAGTCATGGGAGTTTACTATTTTTTGCAACAGTTTCTTTCTTCTGTTGTAGAGTTTGTTTATGGCAGGGGACCACCAGATCGGCTTCCTATTTTTGGAGGATAGCATCTTGGTTCTGTTAGGGATTGCACAATCCATACACTTGTGTAAGTGCTTATAAAGTGCATTTGTATAGGATTCAGCAGTTGTACCACTATTGTCTGTCAGCATGGGTGTCGTGAAGTTTGTCACTTCTGTCTTAAGAAGCGTGAAGTTGGCTTTGGAGAAATTTTTTACAGTGGTTTCCCTAATTGGGGTGGGGGTGGGAAGTGTATGTCTAGGGTAATTAGCTTGTGGTTAGATCTGACCAACAAGGAATTGACATCTGGTGTGGAACATGTTGGTAATGACCAGGTCTAAGATATTGCTGCTCCTAGTGGGGGTGTGGATAAGTTGATCCATGGCATTGGAATTTATGAATTCCAGAAAACATTGAGCACAAGAGTTGGTACATGAGTAGTTTTCTCTGTTAACAGTGGGGTAGTTGAAATTGCTCATTATTAGGGTGTTAGGTTGCACCCAAATAGTTTCCAATGTATCAAGAAATGAGGAGTGGGAGTATTGGGGCATGGTGAGGGATCTGTAGCAAGCTACAGCTTGGATTGCGGTCTTGTCCAGAGTTAGTTGCACTTGGATAATCTCGGATGCATTATGCTGAGAAACTAGCCTGGAAGTATGGATGTCCTTAATAAATATGAACTACAGTGCTGTCATACATTCCTATGATATGACTATGATGGTGTGATTTATGATGTGCACCATACATTTGTCCTGGAAAAATCATTAAAGAGAGAAGTTAGAAAGTAAGGATACACGTTGCAGTTTTTGGCTTTACATCCTTACAAGTGCATTCACTAAAGCTGTGAAATTTTGATGCTATCAACTGTCTAACTTTCCAAGGCCAATATAAGTCAAAGATACAATGATCACTTCAACAACATAAATGCAAACTAAGCACTAAGTTAGCTGTGCACTTTGAGCATCAGACACAGCTTTTGTATCACTGAATCCAAAAGATAGAAAACAGGGATATGGCACAGTTATTATTGCACAGGGTGTTGTGTGAAGGGCAGAAAGCCTAGACTGATAGAAAAGGTCAGTGAAGGTATGTGAGTAAGAAGGAGAAGATGGCATATATTGGAATAAAACTACAAATGGCCAGTGAGACAAAATGAGTAAATGTTGTGTGTGTGTGTGTGTGTGTGTGTGTGTGTGTGTGTGTGTGTGTGTGTGTGTGTGTGTGTGTGTGTGTGTGTGTGTGTGTGTGTGTGTGTGTGTGTGCGTGTGTGTGTGTGTCCAAGAGTCCTCTAGGCAAAACTGGTGTGTGAGTGCATGCATGAAGACAGTGCTATGCTATGTGCTAGATCTATGTCTTGGTCTGTTGCACAGGTGTGAACCATGCATGGTAGAGGTTGGAGTTAACACTGTTGTCCCCAACCAAGAGAAATGGCTCTGCCAGGAGTTGCACTGGCACCTCTATGCCCAAGTTCAGATGCAATTTTGCTCACTAAATGTGACTGATGTCTGCTGGATGAGCTACCTTCACAGGGAATCCTATGACCATGACCCCATGGTTTGCCTCATCTGAGTGTGGACAGCACATTCACTTACAGAGCAATAGAAGTCCTGCCACCAAAGGAGCGAAATTGGGCACAGCCATGTTGGCTGACAGAAGATGATGTGGCTGACCTATGCCCATGAGGAAGCTGTTCCTCTTCCAGCACATGTTCCATCACAAAAACTGCTTGTTCCATGATAAGACACCCCTCGGTCCATCATATACACCCCTTGTTCCAAAGTGTCATTCATCCAATCCAGTGAATCAGCAACACGGTGGAGGCAGTCATTCATGTCAGACTGTGCCACATCTACAACCCTGAGCATTTTTCTGGAGCACCTATGGGAGCATGCCTGTGCCTCCATGATGGCCCTAAACATATGTTGAGTGGCACAGGAAGTGACACCTGCACCAGGTGGAGGAGGGACATCAGCCCCCCCCCCAATCACCCCTATCAATCTTCCTTTGTGGCACCTTGCCAACACTTTGACTACAGCCAGACTCAATAGGCACTGAAATTACATTAGCCACATTTCCCTAATCAATGTCCTCACCCTCCACCTGTCCAATATCTGTGGGCATAGTGGACTGGGTAGGTGTGGGCTTACTGATGCTGTCCAATAGAAATTGCAGGGGGTGACTTTATGTCAACCTCAGTGTCAGATTCAACCTCTAAACCCCTGACTGTGCCTCAAGTTTAACCACAATCATCATCAGAGTCTGCTGATATACTAACATTAGGTGTCACAGGGCCCACACTCCCACTGACAGGATCACCTGTGATAAAAAACAAGAAACACAGGAAATATATTAATACCTGCACTACTATACTGTGATATATACTAACAAACTAACAGTGCTATCACCATTACAGACAGTACAGCAATAAACAGAGCAAGCCTGAGATCAAAATTACACACTACAATATTTCTTTAAATTGCTCTGCAGTACTGACATAAAAATATGTGTCTTACCATCTACAGAAAACATACTGCACTGTAGTTCAGACAGTCCTGGAAGATGTTTAGCAAGAGGTAAGAGCAACATTATCACAATTAGCAGTAACACAGTGGGTAATACATTTACCCTTTAATATCTACATTAACTCTACTTTCAACAAGAACGCTGCTGACAACTCCACGTAACTGTAACAATTTTCAACCCCTCCCTCCAAAAAATGTGACTCAGAATTAACTTATTCAATTCAATAGTTTTATTATACAATGGTATTCAACTGTTCAGATAACAAACCCTACCTGGAAACCCCTCCTGGGACATGCTTGCTGTCTCAGAAGGAGTTGTAAAGAGTTGCACCCACATTCAGGACATGCTGTATTGCACTCTCCTGGGAGCTGTCTGGATCTCTGATATTGGCCAGGAACTGTTCATTGGGGGTTTGTGGTGGGACCCTATCAGGCCCTTCCCTGATAACCATTTTTGTCCTGGCGCACTACAGTTGCTCACCTCTGTGCAAATGTGATCATGCCAGTGGCCTGTGATGCACCTATCAGTGTCTTCTGCCATGGCCGGCCAAAGCATTCACACCCTGGGCAATCTGTTGCCATATTCACATTCTATGTGCAATATCTCCCCATCCCCTTTCCAGAAAAAAGCACCATGTAGCCTAAACCCATCAACTATTACTTGTTTTTTTGATCAGTGAAGGTAGTGTCTGTGGATTGACATGCCTAAGTGGCATACTCATAGGTGTCCTAAAAGACAAAATAAATATAATACACATAATTATCACATAACTACAAAATAGCTGTTTCCAGATAAAGCAGAAATGGTAACAAGTCACTAGTACCCACTGGAGAAACATAAAATAGTCTACATATGTGAACTACTAAGAGCAGGCAGGATGCAAAACAAGGAGAGTAACAAGAGCAAAATATCCCTGTTTGTGACATAACAATAACTCACCTTTGCTTCCCCACCAGAAAACAGTCCCTTCTTGTTTGTGGCATAAAGGTACCTCACCTTTGCTCTCCACCCAACAAAAGAACAGGTAAATGATCCATTTTGCTAACAAAACATCTTTGAAATGCTAAAAGTGCTAGCAAAGGACCTATCCCTGAAAAAGTTGTACATATTTATCCCACAACATTCCATTTTTATGTATTGGCAATCATGTGTACCTCTGATATGGCTTGACAAACATGCCCATGCCATCAGCACTCTTCTACCTAATACATACAGAAAAAAGTGTAAAAGCCTTTGCTTCACATTATTCATAAATACATTCCAGCACATGCAGTATGTAGGTGACAAAATGGGAGCATACCTGTTGAAGTTCAGTACTCTTCTGTGCAGCTATATCCTGAAGAAAACATTTTTTACAGTCTTCCAAACATATACAACTCTCCTCACTATTAGTTTGGCTAGCTACATAGTTGCCTTTTTATATGGTGTGGATTATTAAAAGATTGCATCTGTCTTTATCTGTGTTTCATAGATACTCTTTACAGTATAAGCAGCTGACTTGCATACCAGTCAAACAATCTAACATGGTGGAGCTATTCAACAAAATATAAAACATCCACATAAACTCCATGCTGTTTTTTTACTGCAGATTTCAAAACGTTTGGAGTACAGACATGGAATGTCTATACAGACAGAATGTTAGGCTTGATGCTACTTTAATCCATTTGCATGTGCTACAGGCTGAAGCCAATGCTGATGCTGCTACCAATTAGTTTAGGCTGAGAAAGAGATGAATTTTCAGGCTTTTTAAAGTGTTCACAACCTACATGACATGGAATTTGTAGAGTGCAACACGATGGACAGGAACACACTACAGGAACTATGTGACCTCTTCTGCCCTCAACTCAGAGCAATAACTAACTGAAGGGAACCCATCCCAGTGGAAAGTAAGGTATGTGTAGCCCTTAGAATATTGGCTACAGATACCCTTCAGAGACCAACAGGGGACATGCTGGGAGTGTCACAGTCATCAGCATCCAGGATCCCTCACCAATTCCTGAATACTATGCACCAACATGCCAGTGAGGACATATATATTCCCTGTAGTTCTGAGGAGAGGGCCAGAAATATGCAACAGTTCTATCAGGTAGGGCACTACACTGAAGTAATTGGTGCCATAGATTGCACTCATGTAGAAATTAAGGCACCCCCCCCCCCCGGGAACAGGATAAGCTCTACATTTACAGAAAGGGCTACCACACTATCAACTGCCAAGTCATGTGTAATGCAAAGGAAATCATCTTGAATGTGCACACTGGCAACCATGGCAGTTACCATAACTGACATATCTGGCACATCTCCAGCTGTACCAGACGTTTGCTAGGTGGAATATCACACAGGGTCATTTACTGGGGGATGCAGGTTATGCACTGAAAGTGTGGCTGATGACGCCCATAAAAAATGCACACACACTCATGGAAGAATGCTTTAATGAGGCACAAGTTCAAATGAGAAATGTCATATAGTGTGTGTTTGGGCTACTGAAGTCATGGTTCTGGTGCCTACATACATCTGGAGGTGCCCTTCAGTACAATCCACTGACATGTACAGAAATATTCACAGTATGTGCCATGCTACACAACATAATCCTGAGGAAACAGCTGCTTCAGGATCAGCAAGGGGAAGAGACACACATCCCACCACCAATGCCAAGGTCACCACAACCACAGACAGATGAGGAGACAGAGGGGAACCACCAGATGCTGTGGGTGTAGGCAGACACAGATGTGCTCAGTATGCCCTCGCATTGGCTAAGAGACAATGCATAACACACTTACTCATTACCCATGGGCCTAAAACCTTTCTCTTACTTACAGACATGTATTAACATTGATGCCAGGCAACTTACACAACCTTTAACTCTCCATATATTGGCTGTGCACTGCTTGCATGAGACAGAGTCATCCCCGAGCTGACACTTTGGCAACTGCTGCATTTACAAGGTAAGTCCTGAACCTGGAGTGTACTGTTTAAAATATTATGGCATATCCTTTTATTTCATCACTTGGTACAGTAAGCAAGTAAAAGGTCAGAGAGTTTTACAGAAATCACCTTAACATTTGACAGCAGATACTTATTTGATGTATATGTGCCCATTCATAAGAAGTTGGCCTCAGGCATCAAAGATTCACACAGTCATATCTCTCAAAAGTACTGACAATCGCTGCATGTCCTTAGTTTAGCACCATACATTTGTTCTACAAAATCATTACAGAGAGATGTTAAAAAGTAATTATACACATTGCAGTTTCTGACTTCACAACCCTCACTTGATCAAACAAAATGCAGGATGCAAAACAAGGAGAGTAACAAGAGCAACATATCCTTGTTTGTGCCATAACAGTAACTTACCTTTTCTCCCCTCCCAAAATAAGTCTATTCTTATTTGTGTCATAAGAATAAATCACCTCTGCTTGCCCCAAAAGAACAGTCTATACTTGTTTGTACCATAACAGTAACTCAGCGTTTTCCCCCCTCAAAAGAACAGTCTATGCTTGTTTGTGCCATCCAATCTGCCCTTCAGTTATTGGCAACTGCACATCATATTATTCTCAGTTAATATCCTCACACATTTTAATGCCAATGATATAGAATGGCTTACACACTGCATGTCGCAAAGTACTGGTCAGATAAATGATGAATGACCAAGAAACACAGAAAGGTAAGACAGAGCTGTATATTTGCAAGCAATAATAATAGCAGGTTGTGTGATCACTAAGTGCAATAAGTCCAAATAGAATAAATATAATGAATGCACAAATAACAGTTTATGATTTGATAGTGTACATTCTGTTGCAGTTGGTTGTGTGAAGAATGACTTCAGGTCTTTGCTGCAAAGCTGTTTGTGTGACAAAGAGGAATAAGGAACCCATCCTTTTTTTGAAGGTGCATTGGAGTGATAGCCGAAATCCAGACCTATGTAGAAACATTTTTATTTTTTTGCATGTCATAGATTGCTTTTCCTCATTTCAACTATTTATCCCTTTTTTCCTTTTTTTTGTTGTTGTTTTGGTCACTATTTGTGAGATGCACTGCTTATTGCAAACATGGGAACTGGAGAAAAAAAAAGTTGGGTTTGGCTGTGCTTATCTCATTTGTGCAAAGTGTGCAATGCACAGACTGGACAACTGGACCATCCAGAAAGTAGACAGCCAAAAATAGAAACTGGATGCATTCAATTAATGCTATTGTGCATTGAGGAAACCCAGTAAATGGTGCTGTATGATGGTTAACAGCGAGGCCTTAACAATGATTACTGTAAAATAGAAGATGTCATGTAACTAGTCCCAGTGGCAGTAAGTATAAGTGTAAGGCTAGACTACAGATGATCCTGGGGTCTAGTAGAGAGTGAGCATTTTTTTTTCACTGTTGTGACATTGCAGTTGATACCAGTGATCTGAAACATGACTATCTGTTATTTCCACTCTCTTGTGGCAATAGGTATAAGTCTAGGACTGCCATACATATGGTCATGGGTTCAAACACAGCATATTCCATGCACTTCTACTGTTGTTCTACTTCCCATTATAGTCACTTGCACTTGTAGCACTTGACATATGTATATGATATTAATTATATGTATGAGGACTGAGAAACTAACATTTTGTAATTTATTTATTTATGGATTTATTTATGTATTATCACATTTATTATCAAATGAATGACTGTGGACATACTGTGTACTATGTTCCTGTTAAGTATTTATCTGCTATCTGCACTGGCATGACCTTCAACTTTGCCTAATACACAAATGCCTATGTCATTTTTAAGTGCTTGCCACTGTTGCACACCACTTTCCATTCTGCAAAAGTGGAGCTTGGGGATGCATGCTGCCAAGCACCATGTTTGTATGATGGTAAGCAGTGCACAACATTTTCAAACAACGTGTGCACTTCCAGTAAATGCAATAACTAGAATTGGTGGGAAACCATCTTTCTCCATTGCTCTTGATCTATGGCAGACATGGCAGGCATTCATGGAGAGAGTGAGATTTAGGGCTCAGAGATGGGGTTTCCAGGAATCCAAGATTTTTTTCTGGACACCTATTGAAACACCACAGTGCTAAGTTACTGCAGGGGGGGACTATTCTAGGTCCCAGTATAAGTCAGAGGCTTGGGATAGTTTGTCCCTGGCTGCAACCAGTACCACCAGTATCCCTCACACTGGTGAGCAATGCAGGCACCACTTTAATGACCTATGTTGCAGAAACAGAGATATCCTCAATGTTTGGATCACGGACTATAGGTTCATAGGTTCATAGGTTCATACTAGGATATCTGCCCTGAGGCATTTATAAGCCTAGCCCGATTGTGTTTGGCTTATGCCACCCCTTGATTTGAGTATACTGTGCCCTTTTTAAAGTTTAGTTTACTGTGCCTCTGTCTAATAGTGACACGGAAGTAATCCCCGCGACAAACCTACGATCTCCCATCCACTCATCAAGATTCTTCTTGAAGAGAGTCAGTGAGGTGCTCTGCCTAACATGAATTGGAATTCTATTCCAGAGCGAAGGGAGCCTCTGGGTTATGAATCTGTCCCTCCAGCATGTTCTATTTATTTCTGTGCTGAGGTTCAAGTCCCTCGAGCACGTGGCTCTAAGGGATTTAGATTTCCTGAGGTGGAGCATGTCCATTAATTCTGGGTTGGACATAGCTTTATATGTCAGGCATAGATTGCCTCTAAGTAGGCGGTATGCAACTGAGTAGAGCTGGAGTTTTTTTAACCGAGCAGCATATGGCATCTGTTTGAGTCCCTTGATCCTCTTGGTGAGGTACTTTTGGGGTCTTTCTAATTGCTGCAGGTGTCGGGTAAGGTACATCCCAAAGGGGACATTGTATTCTATGATGGGCTTGATGAGGGATGAATAAAGGGGCACGATTACCTCTCTTGATCTAGATGTGAATCCTTTCATGATGAGGTGGGCTATGTAGAAGGTCTTTCTAACCACTTTGGCAATGTGGTTGTCAAAGGAGAGATTGCTATCAACTTGGGTCCCCAGATCCCTAATTACTTTCTCTGTACTTAATGGGTTACCACCTATGTGGTAATTTGTGGGCACATTGTTTTTTCCAAAGGGTATGACTATACACTTTTTGGCATTTAGCTTTACACCATGGCTTTGGCACCAGTTATCCGTCTCTGCGAGACCTTTTTGAAGGATGTTTGTGTCAGCTGGAGAGTCAATTATGGCGCCCAGTTTGCAGTCATCTGCAAACTTGGTGAGCCATAGTCCTCCCCCATTGGCCTGTATCTCAGAAAAGTAAATACCGAACAAGAGAGGTCCCAGGACAGAACCTTGTGGGATGCCACTTGTGACCGGTTTCGAGTCTGACATGGCCCCAGCAACTCTGACTCTGTGGGTTCTGTCTTTGAGCCAGTTTGCGACCCATCTTGTGACATAGGGGTTTATATTTAGGCTGGATAGCTTATCTATGATGCCTGAGTGGGGTATTGTGCCAAATGCCTTTGCGAGGTCGAGATAGGCTGTGTGGCCTACCTTCCCTTCATCTATGGCCTTGGTGACTGTTTCGAAGAAGTCGACCAGGTTCAAAAGGCAGGATCTGCCCTTGACAAAGCCAAATTGGGTAGGATCTAGTGTCTGTAGGTCCCCAATGTCTTTGTTTATGAGTTCCATGATGATCCTCTCCATAGCCTTGCATACTAGGCTAGTCAGGCTTATGGGGCGATAGTTTCCAGGGTCCACAGATGCGCCACCTTTGTGGAGTGGGACCACTGTTGCTGTATGCCATTCTTTGGGCACATATCCTGTAGTGAGGCTGAGATTGTACAGCAGTTTTACTTGAGGGATTAGTTCTTCTTGGAGTTCATGTAGGACACAACCCGGGATACCATCTGGTCCCATGGAAGCAGTGTTTTTTGCTTTGGAGAGGGCGGCCGTCACCTAAGCATCAGAGATGTTTGGGAGGCTGCTCTCTGCTGGGATAGATACTTGCTCTTTTTGGGGGGGGTGGAGAAGTTTGCACTGAACCTGTCTGCCAGGATATTGGCGATGTCTGTGGGTTCAGTGTATTTTTTGCTGTTTAGAATCAACTCAGAACAAGTCTGGGAGTCACATCCCAGGTTCCTAACATAACAGAAAAAAGCCTTATGATTGTCTTTAGTGTCCTGTGCAATTTTTCTCTTGAAGCTGGCCTTGGAGGATTTTATGAGGGATCGTAATTTTTTGCTAGTACTGATCAGAGATGCCTTCCCTTTTAGGGATTTTGCTCTATCATGTAGTAGTTTCCTCCTTCTGTTGTACAGTTTATTTATGGCTGGGGTCCACCACACTGGATGCCTGCCTTTGGATGATTGGGTCCATGCATTCCTGGAGATGTCTGTAGAATGCGTTTATATAGGATTCTGCAGTTTGGGCTGTAGTTTCCACTGGCTCTGGGGCCTTGAAGGATTCCACTTCAGTTTTGAGAAGTGCGAAGTTTGCTTTTGAGGAGTTTTTCACTGTGGTTTTCTGGGCTGGGGGTGGGGTCGGGATGTGGATATCCAGTGAAATTAATTTATGGTCTGATCTTACCAATGAGGGATATACTTCTAGTATGGAGCATAGAGTCCCCATGTTGGTAATTATCAGGTCTAGTATGTTTTCCCCTCTTGTGGGAGTGGTGACTAGTTGTTCCATAGCATTTGAGTTTATAAATTCCAGGAACCTTTGGGCTAAGGTGCTGGGGCTAGAGTAATGCTCGCAGTCTATGTTTGGGTAGTTGAAGTTGCCCAATATAATGGTGTTCGGAGAGATCTTCATGTTCTCCAATGTTTTCAGGAAAGCCGAGTGGGATTGTTGACTTTGAGATGGTGGTCTGTAGGATGCTATAAACTGAAAAGCAGTCTTGCCCACTGTCAGTTGCACATGGATGGACTCCGATACTTCATGCAATGCCACTAACCTGGAGGTGTGGATATCCTAGATAAATATTGAAACTCCCCCACCTGTTGTGGTTCGGTCTGGGTTTTGGGGTCGAAAAGCATGATATGAGGTATAACCTGGTAGTGCTGGGTTGCTCTCTGGAGCCTTGAACCAGGTTTCTGTCACTGCACAGATATCGATGTTCTCCATACTGAGGAGTGTTTCGAGTGCATGCATTTTGAGGTTAAGACTTCTGGCGTTTAGCAGCATTACCCTTAGTTTCTTGTTCCTTGTGCTGTCTATGGAGGTGGGTTTGACTTTTGAGCCTTGCCTAAAAAAGGCACTATGGGGGTGGCAAGAGCCTTTGCCAATATCCGAAAACCCAGGGGTGACAGGTGCAAGCCATCCCTAGCGAAGCAGCGTGGCTTGTCGAGCATGTCATCCCAGGCTGACAGACACTGGATCCCCTTTGAATGACACCAAAATTTTAGCCAATTGTTAAAATCAATCATTTTGTCTTTATACTGTGGCATCATTCTAGGTGACAGAGGATATCCCAAAGATGTATAAGTATCAACTACAGAGAGTACTTGTAATGCTTATTCATACTGGTATTCTGTTCTGTTTTCCTCACAGCTGCCATGGAAAGGGAGGTGAATATTAGGACACATGTGGTATGTATGCAGCAGAAGAGTAGCGCTATTGCAGCATTAACTCATTACATCTGAATGACGCCTCCAGGTGCATCTGCAGCTAACTCCTACTGACATCTCTAGGCATCAAATACTGATTGTTCATATTTGCTTCAATAACTCCCAAACCATGCTATGTACAAGGTTTTAAAAGATTTCATCTCAAAGCTTACACAACAAGAAACTCAACTGCATTAATATTTGACCTCTGTCTAGTGCAGGTAAATAGATGTTAACTGCTGTTTTTATGATATTAATTTATATAGATAATTTTCATTTTTTCTAAATATCTCAACAACCAAGTACACAGACAGAACTCCTTAGCCTCATATGAATGCTCTCAGGTAGATGAATAAAATGCTGCTGACAGTATGTGTGTAACTTTAATGGTTGCTGAGATATTGTACATTATTTACAAAATATTACAAATGTAATAATTACCATGTTTAATGTGACTTAAAAAATCAGTTTAAGACCTAGACCCTAAAGAGTACGTTTGTGATGACGTACAGGCTAACACAGAAGGTCTTTGGCTAATGAAGGTCTCAGATGACTGCAAACTAGGAGCCATAATTGAAACTCCTAATGGTGTGGACATCCTACAAAAGGGCCTCATTGAGACAGATGCTTGGTGTCAAAGCCATGGCCTGAAGCTCAATGCCAAAAAGTGCATTGTCATCTCCTTTGGTAAAAACTCTGTACCCATGAACTACCACATAGGTGGTAGTCTACTTAACACCAAAAGTGTGATAAGAGACCTTGGGACACAGATGGACAGTAGTCACACCTTTGATAATCACATTGTCACAGTGGTCAGGAAATCCTTCTACATAGCACACCTCATCACAAAAGGTTTCTCATCCAGTAAAAAAAGAGGTAATTGTTCCCCTCTACTCATCACTCATTAGACCCATTATAAAGCATAAAGCCCCTTTTGGTATGTACCTCACAAGACATCTACAACAACTGGAAAGGCCACATAAATACCTCACAAAGAGGATTATTGGCCTCAAACAGATGTCCTACACAGACCGTCTCAAAAAACTTCAGCTTTACTCCATCGCATATCGCCTACTCAGAGGCGATCTATACCTAACATAAAAGCTATGTCAAACCCAGAGCTGATGGACATGCTCCACTTAATGAAATCCCAATCCCTCTGAGCTACACACTGTAGGAACCTAAACCTTGTCACCACAATAGATAGAACATGCTGGACGGATAGCTTCCGTCCCAGAGACTTCCCATACTCTGGAACAGACTGCCTACCTATTTCAAACAGAGCTCCTCATTAACACTCTTCAAGAAGAATCTTGATGATTGGATGGGAAATAGGAAATTCACCCCGGGATCACTTCTGTGGCTCTGCTCGACAGGGGCACAAGAAAATAATTTTCTTGGGTGGCAAAAGCCAGGGTACCTTTTTGGCTAGGCTTATATAGGCGCCTAGGGCCAACAGCCTAGTACATACCTATGAACCTATGAACCTATAAGAGTTTGTCATTTATACTTCTTTCATAACCCCTATGGTTCCAGAGATATGAACATTTGTTTAAAATTTGAGGACATAATTTGATTCTGTCAAAAGGCTTAGGTTTTGCCCATTGGAAGTTACAGGTTACAGTGCAAATTCCTGAGCTCAATTGGAGTAAATGAGTTAAAAGTTAAAAATAGCTTTTTTGCTATTTTATAGAGTTGTATCAAACTGAGCATGCATACTTCAATGGTAAAAGAAAGTATGAGTGCTTTAGTCTGTAGCACAAACCAAGAGTACAATATTAGACTTTATTCAGAGCTTGCAGATTCAAATACACACTTCTGAAATATACAGTAATGTTAATTCTTCCATTATGTATAACCTAAAGGTTTAAAGTAAAAGCTGTATACCAGTGGCACACATGCCCTGCTGTAAACTGCAATCTGTATAATTGGAACATGCATATGTGCAATATATAGAATCACAGGATCATAGGAAGTTACTAGGCTGATGGCCATAGGGCCATTACAAGCCTAGCCAAGTTCTGCCTTTAATTCCATGATCAGCACCTATTGCTCCTGTCCAAGAGAGGCACAGGTGGAACCCCCGGGGTGAATTTACAGTTACCCATCCAATCATCCAGATTGCACTTGAAAAGGGCCAAAGAGGTAATCTGCTTTACATGAACTGGAAGTATGTCCCACAGGTGTTGTAACCTATGGGAGACAAATCTGTCCCTCCAGCAGTTTCTATTAATGTCACATAGTAAGTTAAGATCTTTACAGCAAGTAACCTGTGAGCCATTGAAAGTATGGATATGCACTATTTCCAATAGAGTAGAGTCAGAGATTGCCTTGCATGTAAGGCAGAGATCCCCTTTAAGTAGTCTTTATGAAATTAAGTAAAGTGACAGTGATTTCAGCAAGTCCACATAGGACAGTTGCTGAGGACCTTAAATTCTGCTTGTGAGGAACCTTTGCGGTCCCCCAATTGCTGCAGGTGCTTGTAAAGGTAAATACCAAAAGGGTCATTGTACTCAATTATTGGCCTGATGAGGGAAGAGTACAGGGAGGTTATAACTTCTTTTTTTCTGGAGACAATACCCTTACTTATGAGATGAGCAACACAGAATGCCCTTCTTACCACTGTGGATACATGGTGATCTAAGGTAAGGTTGCTGTTTACCTGTGTGCCCAGGTCTGTCACCACTGACTGTGTGCTTAGGGTGTTTCTACTGATGTGGTAGTTAGCCAGAACATTGCTCTTTCTGAAAGCAATGATATTACATTTTTTTGCACTGAGTTTAAGGCTGTGATTTTGGCACCAATTATTTGTTTGCTTAAGGCCCTCTTGTAGGATGTTGACATCGTTTAGGGATTCTATGACTATTCACAGTTTGCACTCATCAGCAAACTTTGTCAGCCACAGACCTTTAGTTTTTGCTTGTACTTCAGAGAAATAGATTCTAAACATTAAAGGTCCCGGAACTGATCCCTGTGGAACACCACTGGTTATGGGTCTGCTGTTGGAGGTTGAGTCCCCTGTTTTGGCTGTATGGGTTCTATCAGTGAGCCATTTAGCAACCCACCTTATGATATATGGGTTGATACCAAGCTGGGTGAGTTTGTCAATAATGCCTGAGTGGATAATAGTGTCAAAAACCTTGGCCAAATCCAAGTAGGCTGTATGCACAGTTTCCCCTCATCCAGGGCTCTGGTGACCATCTTGAAGAAGTCCAGCAGGTTAAACAGGCAGGATCTCTGTTTGCCAAATCCAAACTGAGTAGGGTCATGTGTTTTGAGATTATCTATATCTTTGTTGATAAAATTCATGATGATTCACTCCATGGCCATGAAGATAAGGCCAGTCAGGCTAACAGGTCTATAGTTCCTGGGGTCAATGAAAGCACCACCTTTGTGCAAGGGGATGATGGTTCCCATTTTCTATTCAGCTGGGACAAAACTGGTGCTTAGACTAGATTGAAAAGAGTAAGATAGTTCTTGTTATAGCCCACAAAGGATGCAGCCTGGGATGTTATCAGTTCTCATAGATGCTGTGTTTTTAGTCTTAGAAAGGGTGTATAAGATGTGCTGTCTAGAGATACAAGGTGGGAGTCAGGTGGAAGGCATGTCATGGGGTATGGGTTGTGGGGACAGTGGAGTGTAGGGGAATCAGCTAACAGGTTTTCTATGTCCATAGGCTCAGTATATGTTGTATCATTAAGTACCAGTTCAACGCAAATCTGGGTCTAACCTTTTAGGTTATGGATGTAAATAAAGAAAGCCTTATGGTTGCACTTAATTGAGGATGCTAATTTGGATTCATAGTTTGCTTTAAAGGACTTCACAAGAAGTCTTATTTGCTTGTTTAAGCTGAAAAGGGAGTGCTCCCAGTTTATGGCATGCTCCCTTTTACTTTGGACAACACTTTATTCCTCTTATTGTAAAGCCTGTTAATGGCAGTTGTCCACCAGACAGATTTTCTCTTCCTTGAAGAACTTGTTTTTGTCCTATCAGGTATGGTCACATCAATGCAGTTATACATGTGTTTGTAAAAAGTACTGGTATAGGACTCGGCATAGCTGCCAGTTCCATCTGAGGGAAGTGCAGTGAAGGTATTTATACCATTCCTTAGAAGGATATAATCTGCTTTGGAGAAGTTTTATAGTTTAGTTGCTGCTGGCGGGGGGGTGCAGGTGTGATAGTTACTTCTAATGAGACAGATTTGTGGCCAGATATGACAAGGGAAGACCTCACAGTCAGGGTGTTACTGTGGTCTCCTATATTGGTAAGCACCAGATCTAGGATGTTGGCACCCCTATTTGGGGTGTCCACCACTGGTTAATGGAGTTGCAGTTAATGTACTTGAGGAACCTTTTGGCAAGTGAGCTTGAGCACAACTAATTTACCCAGTCAGTGGATGAGTAATTAAAATTATGCAAAACCATAGCGCTCGGATGTATCTTGATGGATTCCAGTAGATCCAAGTAGGCATATGCACATGTAAAGGAGTACCTGATGCAATCTGTAGTATAGTGTGCATCTGTTACTGCCCCACTGGAATAGTTACATGGCATTCCCTTAGTTACTAATCATTTTTAAGGTCTCCCTTTTGCTTGTTGCATAATGCCACACAAACAAGGTAAGCACAGACAAAACTTCCATTCATTCCTCCATTTCCCACAATTGCACTAAGAATCACACTGTGCAAACAATGGGAAAAAAATAAAATAATAATAAAAAATTGACAGAGAAAGCACAATTTGCTAACAAAGAGAAGGTTGGATTTTATGAAACAGAACCTGTGAATTGTGCACTTCTTACTTGCATTTCCTACCTTGACAGACGTACATGTAACACTTTGCAAGTCTAACCTGACACACCCACCTGATGTAACCATTCACAGTTGTTGTCCATTATACACAAACACTGAGTGAGTGCCTGCACTATGTTCATATTCATACATTGATGCAATATTTGGGATTCAGCAATTCTAATGAGTTCAGACCTCATTTGCATCTTCACTGTGCTGACAGCCCTGAATGTACACCAGATAGCAATCCCATGTAGCTAGGGAAACTGAAGGGCAACCAAATTGTTTATGTGTTGAACATAAAAGAGAGGATATTACTTTGGGATATATCTGCACAGAGGAGTACTGATTTTTAGATGATATGCCTGTGTTTCATCAGCTACATATTATATATGCTGACATATAACTAGGAATAGTCTGTTTTATGTTTTTTTTTCTATTTATTTCGATTAGCATACACTTTTATACTTTTATCTGTCTGCATTACTTACAAGTGCACTGTTCATTTGGAGGTGGGGGAACAAAGCTGCATTTCTGTTATGGCACAACAAAGGATTATGTTTCTAATATTGCTCTCTTTCTGTTGCATCCAACCTGTATCTAATGCTGCCTCATGTTAAGGTCAGTTCTGTGCAAATCTCACACCTTTTACTTTTTATTCCATCCATGTAGACTCCTTTTGGTGGCTGTATTCCAAAAGTTTTGGAATTCACTGGGAATACCAGCACCAAGTCTACTTGGTTGTTTTATAGCTTGTTGAATAGCCCCACTATGTTAGATTATTTAATTAGCATGTAATTCAGCTGCTTATGCTGTAATTAGCATGCCGCATTGTTTACCTTGTTTATGCAGGGGTGAGTGCCTTGTATACTGTGCTTACTGAATTTAAAACTTTCTGCTCCCATGTGTGCATTGTACCATGATGTGCACATGGTGAAAAATGAATGTGTAGGCTTTATTGAATCCCCCGTTCATCCTTAATTTGGAATGTATCTTTTAGATTCAGAAGATTAGTCCAGTTTCTCACTGCTTAAGCTAGCGTTAATAGTCTAGGTTCTTTCTTTGCATTAGATTCTTCTGTGCTAAAACTACAGTTAAAATTTTCATGCATGACTACATTATCTTTCATATTATTTAAGAGGATTTTTTAGCTTTGATGGTACCCATGCATGACATGCAATACATATTTAAAAATGATTGACTTCAACAATTGGCTAAGCTTCTGGTGCCCTTCTAAAGGGATCCAGTATCTGCCTGGGGTGACATGGTCGACAGACCATGATGCTTTGCCAGAGATGGCCTGCACCTGTCACCCCTGGGATTCCAGATACTGGCTAAGGTTCTTGCCACCCCTATAGTGCCTTTTTTAGGCAAGGTTCAAATGACAAATTCACCACCATAACAGGAACAGGCAAGCAAAAACTGAGGGTTATGCTACTCAATGCTAGACGTCTAAATCTCAAAATGCACTCACTCGAGGCACTCCTTAAAATGGAGAACATCGATATCAGTGCAGTGACTGAGACCTGGTTCAAGGCTCCAGAGAGCACCACTGCACTGCCAGGCTATAACTCATGCCACACTTTCCAGCCACGTAACCTGGACCGGAACACCAAAGGTGGAGGCGTGTCCATATTCATTAAGGATATCCACACCTCCAGGCTAGTTGCTCAGCATAATGCAGCCAAGGTTATCCAAGTGCAACTAACTCTGGTCAAAACTGCAATCCAAATTGCAGCTTGCTACAGACCACCCACCATGCCCCAGGATTGCCACTCCTCTTTTCTTGATGTACTGGAAAATATTAGGGTTCAACCAAACACCCTAATAATGGGCGATTTTAACTACCCCACCATTAACTGAGAAAACTACTCGTGTACCAACTCCTTTGCTCAACACTTTCTGGAATTTATAAACTCCAATGGCCTGGATCAACTTATCTACACCTCCACCAGGGGCAACAATGTCCTAGATCTAGTCATTACCAACATGAGTGACCGGTGTTCCACACATGAAGTCAACGCCTCATTGGTCCAATCCGACCATTAGCTAATTACCTTAGATATCCACATCCTGCCCCCACCCCCCTTTAAGGAAAGCATGGTAAAACATTTCTCCAAAGCCAACTTCATGCTTCTTAAGACAGAAGTGGTGAACTTCATGACACCCATTCAGATGGACAATACAGTTATGACTACTGAATCCTACACAATTGCACTTTATAAGCACTTATATGAGTGCATGGATCGTGCTACCCAAACTGAACCAAGACGCTATCCTCCAAAAAAAGGAAGCCAATCTGGGGGTCCCCTGCCATAAACAAACTGTACAACAGAAGGAAGAAACTCTTACAAAAGAGAGTAAAATCCCAAGAGTGGAGGAGCTCCCTGGTCAGCCTCAGTAAGAAGCTGCGATCCCTGATAAAACCTCCAAAGCTAGTTACAAAAACAAAATCGCCACTGATTCTAAAGACAACCACAAAGCATTCTATAGCTATGTCAAGAATCTCAATGGCAACACTCAGATCTGCTCTGAGTTACAGCACAATGGCACTAAATATATAGACCCATCTGATATTGCCAACATCCTGGCAGATAGGTTCAGTGCTAACTTTACCCCCCTCTCATCCCCTAAAGAGCCCATCTCTGTACTGGAAGAATGCAAAGTTCTTGTAATCATGGCTGCACAGGTAAAAACCACACCCTCCAAAGCCAAGAACACAGCATCCATGGGACCAGACAACATCCCAGGCTATGTTCTACATGAACTACAGAACGAACTGGCACCCCACCTAAGTACCATGTTCAGTCATAGCCTCACCTCAGGCTTTGTGCCTGCTGAATGGCACACAACAATGGTTATCCCACTCCACAAGGGGGGGAACCACCATGGACCATGGGAACTACCACCCCATTAGCCTGATGAGCCTGGTCTGCAAGGCCATGGAACGTATCATCATGAAACTTGTAAACAATGACATTGGTAATCTCCAAACTCAGGACCCGACCCAGTTCAGGTTTGTAAAAGGCAGATAATGTCTCCTAAACCTGATATACTTCTTTGAATCTGTCACCAAAGCCGTAGACAAGGGTAAGGTTGTTCACACAGCCTATCTAGATCTTGCCAAGGCTTTCAACACCATCCCCCACTCTGGAATTATAGATAAACTCACTAAACTAGGTATAAATCCCTATGTCACAAGATGGGTTGCCATCTGGCTTACTGACAGAACCCACACTGTGAAAGTAGCAGACTCCAAATCTGACTTCAGACCAGTGACAAGTGGAGTACCACAGGGTTCAATCCTGGGTCCTCTCCTGTTTGGTATCTACTTCTCTGAAGTACAGGCTAACACAGAAGGTCTTTGGCTAATGAAGTTTGCAGATGACTGCAAACTAGGAGCCATAATCGAAACTCCTAAAGATGTGGACATCCTACAAAAGGGCCTCACTGAGACAGATGCCTGGTGTCAAAGCCATGGCCTCAAGCTCAATGCCAAAAAGTGCATTGTCATCCCCTTTGGTAAAAACTCTATACCCATGAACTACAACATAGGTGGTAGTATACGTAACACTAAAAGTGTGATAAGAGACCTTGGGACACAGGTGGACAGTAGTCTGTCCTTTGATAATCACATTGCCACAGTAGTCAGGAAATCCTTCTACGTGGCACATCTCATCACAAAAGGTTTCTCATCCAGAAAAAAAGAGGTCATTGTTCCCCTCTACTCATCAATCATTAGACCCATTATAGAGTACAATGCCCCTTTTGGTATGTACCACGCAAGACATCTACAACAACTGGAAAGGCTGCAGAAATACCTCACAAATAGGATTACTGGCCTCAAACAGATGCCCTATGCAGACCATCTAAAAAAACTCCAGCTTTAATCTGTTGCATATCACCTACTCAGAAGTGATCTCTGCCTAACATACAAAGCTATGTCAAACCCAGAGCTGTTGGACATGCTCCACTTAAAGAATTCCCAATCCCTCTGAGCTACATGCTCGAGGGACCTAAACCTTGTCACCACAATAAACAGAACATGCCAGAGTGATAGATTCCTGTCCCAGAGACTTCCCATACTCTGGAATAAACTACCTGTCTATATCAAACAAAGCTCCTCATTTGCACTATTCAAGAAAAATCTTGATAATTGGATGGGAAATAGGAAATTCACCCTGGGGATCATGTCTGTGGCTCTGTTTGACAGTGGCACAGGAAAATAATTTTCTTGGGTGGCAAAAGCCAGGGTACCTTTTTGGCTGGGCTTGTATAGGCCCCAGGGCTGATAGCCTAGTACCTACCTATGAATCTATGAATACTGTCAATATTCTATTACAGGACTCTAAAATTGGCTTGGGAAACACCTAATTATCATTGTGTTTAACTGGAATCTTTGGTACTAACACTCATCTTCTTTTGCTCCTATAGGATGACTGAACTAATGTTTCATATTGACCTTGTTTAGTTGTTTCTTATTTTGGGTATATGATGGGAAGTTCATGTAAATGGAGGTGTTTATTTAAATTTAGATATTTTATGAGGCCACCCATTTTCTGGATACTATTTAAACCATTGAAATTTAGATAAATTATTTTAAATATATTGTTTAGTACGTGATTTGACCTTTCAGTACTTATTCTATTATAGCCCAATTTTCATGTTTTCCAACTCTTATGTATATCTTGTTAGATATAAAAGTCAACAGTCTAACAACTTACATTCAGCTGTCAGTTGTCAGAAATTGTGTCATTGGCACAAAGATCAGTCTTTGATCTATAAACTTATTAACATTACATATGTTCATACCAAAATTCATACTGGAATTGTAAAGAAAAATGTACATTGTTTAATCAGCAAATAAACCAATTAAACTACTTTCTTAGAAGCTATACAGTCCAAGATGGTAATAGTCTCTTAAATTTCCTGAATCATTCCCTAAAGCCTCTGCCCAGGAATGTATACTTTCATTAAACTTTGAGTTACCTCATAACTGAAATCATATCATGTAAATGTAACGTAAAGTATATTTCACCTTATTCATTATATTCAATGAGTTCTCTAAATGAAAGTATAAATAAATTCAAATAAATACTCTTAAACAATTAATCTCATAAAGAGTATTAAACTAACATGTTTAAATATCAAACCTGAACTCAAGTCAGTCTCTATTAGAGATTATATAATGTCATTCTTAATGCAAATATGTGAGATTAATGATATTATCAACCAATTCAGTTGCTATGAAATTTGATGTAATGTGATTTCTAAATATAATTTTGTCATTTCGATATAACAAAGAAATGGGAAAGGGGGATACAAGAACAAAAAGCAATTGTGTTCTAGTTCTAAAAATATTAAGATGATAGCAGTCATAGACAGAAAACTTCTATTATTTTTTAAAACATCTCTTCCTGAGCAGCCTCAAATTTAGCCAGCCTTTTTTTTCATTTCAACCTCTGATTTTTTGCAGCTTTATTACCTCATTTGAATATCTATGTCAAGCTTCTTCTATTTTTCTCCAGCCTTTTGTTGTTTGTTTTGATATACTCCATCAGTGTTTCATTTATTTTAACCATGTCTCTGTGCAGTTGTCTTAGATCTTCCTGTAGGTTACTGGAAGTCATGTCTGGAGGTTGCATTACTCTTTGCTGAACAATTGCAGAACTTTTCCCAGTCAGTGTTTCTTCTTCACTTTTGTAGCTGATTTTTTTCCAGGTGCTCTGTATTTCATTTTTCCTGGCATCCGTACAGTACATTTACTAGTTAGTTACTGAAATTTACCCATAAACACAAAAGTCTACTGGCCTTCTCTGTTGAGTTTTGTTTTCACACTGGGAGAGCTAATGTTACGCTATTATTCAACGTGTAGAAATCTTGGAAGTATAGAGAGACAACTTCTAATAGTAAGTTAATATTTCAGTTGGTTGTACTATGAAACTATAACTTTCTGAAAGCCAGCACTTCAACAGACTGAAAAACAATGCTTGAAAACCAGGAGGGCCCCACACCCACCAAACTTATATATGCAAACTCTGAGGTCACACCAACTCAAAGAATGGAGAAATCTCTCTAGAAAGTGAATCTATGCTGGTGCACAATAACAAGTCACTCTAGCAATTATTTCCTGTGGAGAATAGTGTTCAGTCTTATGCTGTTTATCTTTTTTTTTGTGAGCTACTGAAGCTCAAGAAATTTCTTCTTGAGATTGTATAGGGAAGCCATTTCAGTCATATTTACTCTAGAATATCATATTTCATAAAAGTGGCACATCAGAGTTAAAAATTGATAAAAGTTTCTTAAGCATAACATACAAACTGGATTAACTGAAAGCATCTATACAATTATAAATTTAACAATTCTTTTATGTCTGTTTTAAAGATTTTATAAACATTTTATAGAACTAAGCACATTCTAAAATATTTATAATGCTTTACAATGTTAACAGCCACTATTTTTTTAACAGGGGGATTCATTAAAGCCAACGTGTTCATTTTTCACCATGTGCACATTGCTGCATGATGTGCACATGGCCACAGAAACTTTCACATTCAGTAAAGTAGAGGTTTGCACCACTGCGCAAACAAGGTAAACACAGTGGCATGCTAAATACAGCTTAAGCAGCTGAATTGCATGCTAATTAACCAATCCAACATGGTTTAGCTATTCAACAAGCTATAACGCATCCATGTAGACTTGATGCTGTTTTTACTGCAGATTACAAAACTTTTGGAATAGAGACATGGAAAGGAGTCTACATGGACAGAATGTTAGGGGTTCTGCTGCTGCTTTAATTCATTTGTAGGTCATACAGGCTGATACTGCTACTGCTGCTAATAAGCCTAGGCTGAGAAGGAGAAGAGTTTTCAGAACCTGTTTAACTTTCTGCAAACTAAATGATATGGAAATTGGGGAGTGCTACAGGATAGACAGGGACACACTACAGGAACCCTGTGACCTGTGCCATCCTCAACTCAGAGCCAGAGTCAACTGAGGGGAACCCATTCCATTGGAGACAAAAGTATGTGTAACCCTTAAAATCTTTCAGAGACCAACAGGAGACATGTTGGGGGTGTCACAGGCATCAGCATCCAGGATCCTCCACCATTCCTTAATGCTATGCCCCAACATGCCATTGACTACATATATTTTCCCAATGGTACTGAGGAGAGGGGCAGAAATATGCAGGTGTACCCTGAAGAACTAGGTGTCATAGATTGCACACATGTAGAAATGAAGGCACCACCCAGGGAACAGGGTAGGCTCTACATTATCAGAAAGGGCTACCACTTTATCAACTGCCAAGTCATGTGTAATGCCAGAAGAATCATCTTCAGCGTATGTACTGGCAACCCTGGCAGTTACCATGACTCACATACTGGCACACCTCCCGACTGTACCAGATGCTTGCTAGGGGTCATATTCCACAGGGACATTTATTGAGGGATGCAGGCTGTGCATTGGAATCATGACTGATGACACCCATCAGAAATGCACACACCCCCATAGAAGAATGCCATAATGAGGCACATGGTCAAACAAGAAATATCATACAGCATGTGTTTGGGCCACTGAAGTCACTGTTCCAGTGTCTTGATACATCTGGGGGAGCCCTGCAGTACAAACCATGGGCATGTACAAAAATATTCACAGTATGTGCCATACTACTCAACATAATCATGAGAAAAGAGCTTCAGCAGGATCAGCAAGGGGAAGGGGCACACATCCCACCACCAATGCCAAGGTCACCACAGCCACAGGCAGCTGAAGAGCCACATGGAAAAGCAACAGCTACTGTGGGTGTAGGCAGACACAGCCATGCTCAGTTTGCCCTTGCATTGGGTAAGAGACAATGTGTAGCACACTCAGTCACCACCTAAGGGTCTAAAGTATTCCTCCTGCTCACATACATATAGTAACACTGATGCCAGGCAACTAACAAAACTTTTAACTCCCCATGCATTGGCTGTGTACTGGTTACATCAGACAGAGTCAGTCCAGAACTAAAACTGTGTCAACTGCTCAATTTACAAGGTAAGTCCTGAACCTGGAATGTATTGTTTACTAATATGACTATGTGACATTTCCTTGTATTTCATTACTTGGTCTGGTAAGCTAGTAATGAGAGAATTTAGAAAATAATGGTATATATTGTAGTTTCTGACTTCACAACCCTTACAAGATCATTCACTATAAAGTTGGGAAATTTTGATGATATCAACTGTCTAACTTTCTAAGTCTATTATAAGTCAAAGGTGCAATTATTAGTTCAACACCAAAAATGCTGATATAATAATCATTAAGTTAGCTATGCACCCTGAGTATCAGACACAAAGCGTTTGTATCCCTGAATCCAAAAGATAGAAAACAAGGATATGACAAAATCATCATCATTTGCACAGGGTATTGCATGGAGGGCAAGAAGCCTAGGCCAACACAAAAGGTCGGTGAGTATGTATGAGTAAGAAAGAAAAGAAGGTAGATGTGGATAAACCAACAAATAGCCAGTGAGACAAAATTAGTAATTGTAGTGTGTGCTTATAGGGGTACTCTAGGTGAAATCTATGTGTGAGCATCTGCATGAACACAGTCAAGCTCTGTGCTGGCTCTGTGTCTTACTATGTTGGACAGGTGTGAGGCATGCATGGTAGAGATGCCAGTTCATCTTTACTGTCCCTGTGCACAAGAACTGGATCTGCAAGGAGTTGCACTGGCACCTCCATGTCCAAAGTCAGATGCAGTGCTGTTAACTGAATGTAACTGATGTATGCAAGACAAGCTGCCTTCACAAGAATGACCAGTACCATGATCCCATGGCCTGCCCTCTCTAGGTGTGAACAGTGCACTCACTGATGGAGCAGTGGAAGTATTGCCACTATGGGAGAGTGATGTGGCACAGCCATATTGACTGACAGCAGATGATGCGGCTGACCTATGTCCATGAGGATGCCATTCGCCTCCCAACAGACTTTCCAACACAGACACCACACATTCCATGACAGACACCCCTCTGCCCATCACAGATATCCCTCATTCCAATGTGTCATGCATCTGATCCAGTGAATCGGAAACACAGTGGAGGCAATCACACATGTCTGACTATGCCACATCCACAGCTCTGAGCATTTGTCTGTATGGGAATTTGCCTGTGCCCTCATGATGGCTCTAATCATACATTGAGTGGCACGGGAAGAGACACCTGCAACAGATGGAGGAAGGATGGCAGGCCTTCTCTGAGCACCCCTATGAATCCTCCTGTATGGTATCTTGCTCAAACTTTGGCTACAACCAGACTCAATAGGCAATGGAGCCACAGTAGCCACAGCTCCTTCATCAATGTCCTCGCCCTCCACCTGTCCAATTTCTGTGGGCTCATTGGACTGGGTAAGTGTAGGCTTACTGGCCTTGTCCAATGGAAATGCAGAGGATGGCTGTATGTCAGCCTCAGTGTCAGATTCAACCTCTGCACCCACCGACTTTGCCTCACTTTGGCCATCATCATCGTCAACATCATCATCATCATTGTCAGAGTTTGCTGATACACTGACATCAAGTGGCACAGGGCCCATACCCCACTGTCATGATCACCTGTGATAAAAAGCAAGAAACACAGGAATAAGTTAATACTTGCACTACTATAGTGCAATATATAGGATCATAAGATCATAGGAGGCTACTAGGCTAATGTCCCTAGTGCCCTTACAAGCCTATTCAAATACAACTCCTGTTCCCAAGACTATCAATGTATTAAGTGTAACTGAGTCAACAACTATTGCCCATATCCAAGAGGGGCACAGGCAAAACTCTCTGGGTGAATTTGCTGTTTCCGATCCAGTCATCGAAATTATGCTTAAATAGGGTCAGCAAGGGGCTCTGCTTCACCTGAATTGGAAGTTTGTTCCAGAGGAGAGGTAACCTCTGTGAGACATATCTGTCTCTCCAGTAAGTCCTGCTGATGTCCTATACTAGGTTGAGTTCTCTGCATCTTATAACATTTGATCTATGAATGTGCAGCATTTTCATTAGAGCAGGATCTGAGATTGCTTTATATGCAAGGCAGAGGTGACATCTGAGTAGTCTGTAAGACACAGAGTATATTGACACTGATTTCAGTCTGTCAACATATGACATATAGTGAAGACCCAGAATTTTCTTTGTAACAAATCTTTGAAGTTTTTCCAGTAATTGTAAGTGCCTGGTAAGGTACCCACAAACGGTAGCATTGTACTTCATTATTGGTATGATGATTGAGGACTTCGGGGGTTATAACCTCTTTTGATCTGGATGCAATGCCCTTATTTATGAGGCGGGTGACATAGAAAGCCAGTCTTACCACTATGGAGATGTAGTGGTCAAAGAAAAGGTTTCTGTCAACCTGTGTGCCCAAATCTTGCACCACTGATTGTGTGCTTAGGGTGTTGTTATTAATGTGGTACTCTGTTTTGCTGTTGTGATGCTGCAGTTTATAGCATTGAACTGAAATATAGACAAGTGATTTCTCAACCTTCTTGTGGCCACAGGTGTAAGTGTAGGACTTTCATAGACATGGTCCTGGGTTCAAATAACAGAAGATTCCATACACTTTTACTGCTCTTCCACCTCCTATTATAGTCATTTTCACTTATAACACTTGACATTGTATAGCTGATCTTAATTATATGAATTATGGCTGGGGCACTAGTATTGTGTTAGTTATGTATTCAGTTATTCATGTATTATCACATGTATCACTGGTATCCTACACACTTGTGAACAATGTAGATATCACTACAATGACCTCCGGTGGAGGAAGAGGGATACCCTTAACTGTTGAATCAGTGAATTTAGGACTGCAGAAATCCCACAAGTGTGTAACTATCAATTACAGAGGGTACTTTTAAGAATTAAAAGCTGAACACAGGCAAGATTAGTATTCCTAATGGTATTCTGTTCTGTTTTTTCCACAGCTGCCAGGGACCATAAGGTCAATGTACAAACCCATGGGGCGAAGATGAGGAAAGCATGTGATATGTATGCAGCAGAACAGTAGTGTTATTCTAGGATTAAAAGTTAAAGATAGCTTTACTGGTATTTTATAGAGTTGTATTAAATTGATCATGCATATCTCAACTGTAAAAGCAAATGTGCATGCATTAGATTGTAGCACAAATCAAGAGTACAATATTAGACTTTTGTCAGAGGTTGTGGGTTTAAAGACCACACTTCCCAGCTATACAATACTGTTCATTCTTCAATTATGTGTAATTTAAAGGTTTAAAGTAAAAGCTGTATACCAGTGGCACACATGCCCTGCTGTAAACTGAAATATGTATAATTGGAACACGCATATGTGCAATACATGCATATGTCCAGGAGTACTTGCTGCAATCTATAGTATACTCTATGTACTCCTTGAAGGCATCTTGCCGAGATGCTAGTGGAATAAACTGATTTATTTGGATCTGTGATGGCTGTTTTTTCCTTTTGTTGGTTTGCTATAGTATAGTATGCATGTGTTAGGAGCTGGTAGTCTTAAAAGTAAAGTTATCTGTTAGGAGTTGGTAGCCTTTTAAAATAAAAGTTAAGATATAGATTCAATTAATTGTATCAATGCATTGTATGTCACATATGAAAGGTAGTAATCTTATCTCCTTTTTTCCTCTTACCCAAACTGTTTTCTTCTTTTTTGTTTTATTTTTAATTTATTTTATTTGTATGTATTTTTGTATGTGTCATCAAAATGTGTCCATGTCATCCATGTGTACCGCATCACTAAATGCTCCACATCACACCAAGTTTGGCCTGCTCCACAGGATCCACCTGATCCCCCTCTTCACCAGCTCCAGCACCATTGCTCAGCATGTCTGGGAGACAACATGACATCACCACCTCTGCTGCCTCTGCACTACCTGCCCCTTTAGGAAGTCCTGACCTGGAAGCTGGGCTAGTGGTACCTTCCTGGAACAGTGTTGGAGGTGGTGATTTTATCAGCCATGATGAATTGCCAGGGATGGTGCATAGGGTTGTGCACCAAACTGTTGGTGCACACCTACACTGGCTGGAGAGGATGATCTTCCTCATTTTATGTAATACCAGGAGAAGGAGATGTAGACATAAGGCACTCCAGCCAGTGACAGAGTTACATGACAGTGATGACAGTCCAGTGCATGAGAACTCAATTCTCACTGTCACCCAGCTTGACAACCCTGGGTTCATGAAGTCCACATCATCACCCAATCATGGTGGCCCCCAACCTTTTGTGTCCATCACCTTCCCTGTCTCTTGGCTTGTTTGTCTTGTCTGTCTGCAATTGCTTCCTCACCTACCCAACTCACCTCACCCAGAGATTCCTATGTCCCATCCCCAACATTCCTCACTTTCTTGCTCTCTAAAAACAAATAAATAACTAAATAAATAAAGTAATAAATAAAAATGGGCAACTGTCCCACAAAAAAAAAATCATCCCATACATAGCTCTCCATTTTACACATATGTCTTCTTGACACACTTGATTCAGTCCAAACTGTCTATACAACATGAGTGTGTTGCGATCAGCCCTCTCTCTGGAGGTAACAGTCCAAATTCAGTTAATATTTGGCAGATATGTTCACTTTACACTGTTAAAGAAATGGATAGCTATGGTTCTTTCCTATCTCCTACATGCATATTCCTGCCCTGCTTTCCCTTTGTTCTGGTCCCTGCTTACTCCCCATTCCACCACTGTCCTATATTCCCCATTTCTTCTCTTTAATGCATTATTGTGCGATGGTGTGCATCGCACACCAAAGGGCAGCAATGGTAATGTAAAAGTAGTTAAAAATATTACATACAGCTGTATTTGAACCTAGTACCATCTGGACCCAAAAAAGGAATGTATTACTGCATTAACTGTATTAATACATTGTGCTACAGAGTCAGTTAAATAGCAGGTATATTCCAGAGGCTCGATACTAACTGTTAGACTGTTCTTCCACCTGCTTGCCCCCCATTTCACCACTTTCATATCTACCAATTTTAACACCTTTAATCTGGTCAAAAAATAGAATCACACAAACACACATAAGTAGCAAAAAAAAAAAAAACAATGGATCCCCTCACTTTTGGACTCCATGTTTGTCAGGAGGTGCACATCACACACCAATGAGCAGCGATGGTGAATGACGGCAAAATGCAACAACACATCTTATATAAACAATTCATGTCATTGCATTATCATTCTGTAATAAAAAATATTTTAAAGTATTACATACACCTGTACTTGAAGCCAGTACCATCAGGACCAAAAAAGGAATGTACCAATGCATTAACATTTGCTGCCACAGAGTCATTAAGCAGCAGGTGTATTTCATAGACTCAGTTCTAACTGTCAGGCTTTAGCAATGTGGCTCACTTTTGCGCATTGCTTACTTACCTGCAAACATGTGCATCTCTCATGTGTATGCACTTTGCTAACCATCACACAAACCTGCTGCTTGCTGAGCTATGGAAATGTTAATATTATGCTGTGTTACTGCTGTTTACTGTCCATTTCCTGTATATGACATTAAATTACATGTGTAAACAATACAAACTGTGGGCTCTATCTAACAATATGTCACATATTTACAATACATCTGTCTGTTGCCACTCCCTCAAGCAATGCAACCCTGGTGTCTCAGTAGTTTTTTAACACATATATCAACCACAGTACAAAATGTAACATCAAATGTTGTGTGCTTTGCAATGCACATCAATCTGCTAACATGCAAAACTACATGTATTGACCCATATGCCTAAAAATGCTTATCTGCAAGGCTAGGGAAGGAATCAGCATAGACCATATACATAGGGACTTAGGTGACCTTCAACACAATTGACACTACCCATTTTGTTTTTGTCAAGGGTACATCTTGCTTATTGAATCTCGTGGACATTTTGTTTCCTGACCCCACAGACCTGGATGAGGGCTAATAGGACATACCACCTATGTTGACTTATCCAAGACCTTTGATGCTATACACTATTCATGTGTCATAGTGAAGATCTCCCCTGTGGCAATTAAGCCATATAGCAGTACAGGGATAGGCAACTGGCTTGCTGACATAAGGCACATACTCAAAGTTGGGGACTGCACCTCCACCAGTAGCCAATTACCATTAGAACACCACAAGGTTCTGTGGTGGGCCCTCAAATGTTTATAAAATACTTCCCTGAAGCACAGGCTATGGTAGATGGCTTGTGGTTTACCAGGTTTTTAAATGACTGGTAACTGGATGCACTAATACAGAGTACTCCAATGATAGTAACATATTACGGAAGGAGCTGCCGCACACAAATGATTGGTGCCAAACTCATGGACTGAATTTTAAAACATACAATGGCTTATTGTCCCCTTTGGCAATGAAGTGCCCCTGCTAATTATGATATACATAGCACCCCTCTAAGCTCAAACATAGTGTTGTGAGACTTGGGAACATATGCTGGTAGCAATATACACTTTCATCACTATGTGTCCATAGTGGTGACACACACACATTCTGCATTGTGTACATCATACATATTGACATCACATCCAAGACCAAGGTGGTCATACTTCTGCTGCAATCTATTCTTATCAGACCACTAATTGAGTGTAA
>NC_056737.1:1462117261-1462134761 GCF_019279795.1 Protopterus annectens
AATGTGTAAAGTGGCCTATATCTCATGTACAGTGATTAAGTGTGTACAACAGGGCTGAATACTAGGCCATTTCCTGTTCATGACTGAAATCACAGATGTCAAAAATGACATACAAAACATGTGTCCCAACAGCTTTCTGGAGGACTACAGATTGTGGATAATCATGGACTCCAAATATGATATTGGTATAATACAGACAGTACCAACCCACATCAAAGATTGTTGCCACAGCCATGACAACACATAAGATGAAATAAAAGTGGGGATTTGTTTTGTTATACAAACAAATGCACAAACCAAGGATCATGTAGACGTCACACCCTATCAGCAAACCAGTTGTTTTGTGACCTGTATCCTTGGATATATGGTATGTGGAATGTCCACCAGCATGTGTCCTCAGTGGTTAGTACTCTCTTGTATATAACACAACTACTGAGTATGTGCAAGACTTCCACATCTCAGGCCATAATACCTTCATAGTTCACAGCCTTCATCACACCAGTACCTGAGTACAATGCACCCTTCATCATATCCCTCCATACACATTTTCCAATGATGTGCAACTGAAGCGTGCCACCTTTGTCACTGTTAGATGACACAAATCCATTGTGCATAAGTAGGTATTAGTTTTGTTGGATAAACATTACTGTCTGATAGCATGGACTCCCTACCCCCATGGTGTGATACCATATGCATGTATGATATCTATTTTGGTGATGTACTCATGACAAGCGTAGCTGTTTAATGATATTGATGGCATAGTTTATATTTATGATAGTGAAGATTGTACCATATATATCTCTGCCATGCACACCAATCAAGTAGCCTGTAGTAATCATATTATCAAGTGTGTCTCCTATCACCTCCTGCATATGTTAGTGTCAGGAGAGTGTGCTTGATTGCACTCATTGATTGTTGACATGTCCAAATAGTTGTACAAGTGTGTCAGTGCAGGACCATCTATGCTCACTCAGAAACTCATATGTTGTGTCAGAGACATGGGTATTACTGGTGGCATTATTCTGATATCATCCATGATTCTGTGTGATGGTTTTACTGTTGGCCATGAGCCTATATATGTGTCCTACTTGGAAGTATCTGCTGACAATACAATCATACTCAAGTAAATAATTTTGCACAGCTTCACAATATGCACCCAACCCCAATTGGATTTAACATCCATGATACATGTCCTCTCCATTTTTTATGTCTGGATGCTTATATCACACAGACATCCTCCACTGTTATGTCAACTTGTGTGATAGTCGCATCATATACATTTGTCACTGTGCATTCCACACGGTGCCATATGGAGATGTGATTAGTGTTCCTGCTGCAACTGTCTTCCTTTTACATTTCCTCACATGTGGTACATTACAATGTTTCACCTGTCTTCCTTCCCAATGTTGATCCCTAACCTTCATCTGTGTGTCCCTGTTCAATAAACACACTTCCCATGACTTTTTCTTATAAATGGCTGTCTAAATGTTTTTACAGGTCATTGACACAACTTGTACAGAGTGCCTGGAATGGGATTCCATAATACTCAGCACTATATACACTGTCATGACCTGTGCCTGCAACACATACATTAAATGAAAAACCATGATTGTCCTCATGGCATTTTGACCAATCACGCTAGCACAGTATGCTGGAGTGTACACATACACTATCCTGTCCTGTCTCCACTACATAATACATTAATATATGAAAACCCTGGTGGTCCTTGTGGTATTCCATGCAATCCCACTAATCCACTATGCTGGAGTGTACGCATACACTATCCTGTCCCCACAACATAATACATTACTATATGAAAATCCCTGGTGGTCCTTATGGCATTCTGCACAATCACACTAACCCAGTATGCTGGAGTGTACACATACACTGTCCTGTCCCTGCAACATAATACATTAATATATGAAAACCCTGGTGCTCCTTGTGGCATTCCATGCAGTCCCACTAACCCAGTATGCTGGAGTATACACATACACTGTCCTGAACTGTCCCTGCAATATAATACATTAATATATGAAAAACCCTGATGGTTCTTATAGCATTCCACACAATCCCACTAACCTAGTATGCCTGACTGTACACATACACTGTCCTGTCCTGTTCCTGCAAAATAATACATTAATATATGAAAAACCCAGGTGGTCCTTGTGGCATTCTGTGCAATCCCACTAACCCAGTATGCATGAGTGTACACATACACTGTCCTGTCCTGTCCCAGTGGCATAATACATTAATATAGGAAAAACCCTGGTGGTCCTTGTGGCATTTAGCGCAATCCCTCTAACCCAGTTTGCTATGCTGTATCTAAGTTTGCTATCAGTGTTGCTTTGCATGGTTTCCTGGCTGCCACAAAACCCTGCTTATGTTTGAAGGTGAGCTGCGGCATGAATATTCATTAAGTACTACTGCTCACCACGCAAACATGTAAACTCTGTGTTGGCTTTACGCAAAGACTACACAGAGCTTATTGAATCCCAGGGTAAGTCTTTTTGCTATATAGAATAATTACTTTGCTTCTAGAATCCAGTCAAAGTCATACTTGATAAAAAATAATTATAAAGTTAAATCATTTACAATAAAAGAGTAAGTACCAACCCAAATGATGACTTAAAGATGTCAGACTACTTTATTCATCAAAGTATTTAGTAAAATGGGTGAATTAATAAAATGAATAGCTTAGAGTAATATCCAGTATCAGCTGAAGTTAAAAAAATTCTCTGTGTTATGACTGATCCCAATGGCAGATTGAGTTACTGATATCTTTTTATATAAAATATAATTTCCCAAAGGAGCAAAGCTTACTTTATTATTAAGGAATAAGTAAATTAATGCTATATTTTGTTAAATTCTGATAGTTTTAATTTTCTCTTAAAAGCATCATGAGAGCTCATCTGAGAATTTAGACATGCTTTGCATCCATATTGCATTACGGAGGAGCACTTCATCACTATTTTATATCAGTTATTTCTATCTTTTTCTTTCTTCAATTCTAAAGTATGACTCTAGATTGTAAGGTGAACATCCACCCTAGTTCCATAACCACAAAAGGACTGAGCACTCCTTCTATCAAAATGAAACCCACTTGCAGAGGAAAGCAAGCCTCCAGAAGAGGGATCACAAGCAACAATGCCCATCATGTGCCTCATAGGTGGGGGGCAGAAACAAAAGAACAAAATAAACAGCTTTTTTCAGAACTAGCCATTGAGTGTATAAGCAAACATTAAGCATTATGTGATATGAAAACTACCTTTGTTCACAACAAGACAATATCAATAACATATTAAAGGTATGAGGTAGGACAGTTAAATATGCTTACAAAAAAGGTGGCATTTCTCGTTTATTCATCAACATTCTATTAGCAGCAAATTGAACATAGTCACATGTATCCGTAGATGAAATTTACCTTTTAGAAGACTTGAAGTTAGAAACAGTATGTCAGCCCAGAATTTTACATTGTGTAATGCCAAGCTCAGTGCCACATCACTTCCTCTATTTAAATGATATAAAGGTGAATATGTAATAAGAAAACCTCTTACATATATTATACGGTTGCAAATTATGGTATCCCATGATAATTTTTAGATATGAAACGTACAGTCTCTACATATACATCTAGTAGCAGAAGAAAGTAAAATATAGAGATTTAGAATGTTTTTTCTTGTATGTGAATAATGAAGAAGAATAGTAGAATATGATTTTTTACACACATCCCCACTTTTGTTTTGTTTTATTACTAAATTAAATTTAAAAGTACAATCAGTGACCAACATTTCTTCATTTTCTCCAACATTTTTTGGCATAGTCCTTGTAAATCTAATGACACTATGATCTACTTTCAAGTTAGGTTTTGACCAGGTTGGTTTTATAACTAGATTTTTGTCTAAAAAAAGGCTATACCATAATAGATGTAGGTGGAGTCCATTCATTTTGATGTTGCTTGTTTTCGTATGGCATGGTGAGCTTTCTCCATTTTTTTTTGAGGTTTAAAATTGTGGAATCCAAGAAAACAGAAATGAAAGTATGTCCTTATCTTCATTTTCTTTCTCTGGGAAATATATTTTTCAACGAAAGCTCTTCAAATGATGCTAGCACTTACTGGGAATCCTTCTTCAGGGTTACTTCAGTGTATGAGTTTTTTTTACAGATTCATTTTCTTCCTTGTTTCTTTTTATCAATCCAGAAAGAAATTGTTTGACAGGAAAATGTCTGGTGTTCTTTGATTTTTTATCTAGTTTTTAAAGACTGAAATTAGGAAAAATATTAAAGCTAAAATTGCTTGTTTTTCTTAACTCCCTCCTACACTTTATTCATTTTCACTTTAGAGCTCATCAAATAAGCTGTTGTACTTCGGCATCTTGAAATCCTGTCAAGTATGAATTATTTGTGATATTACTAAAATGTAAAATTACATATTTATTTGAAAACTTACAATTAAATTTAGAATATAATACTTTTTCATAGATTCATAGATTGTCATTAGGCAAATGACCTGAAGGGCATTTATAAACGACCTTTGTCCATAAGTGACATGGGTGCCAGGTCTGGTATAAATTTTCATTTCCCATCCACTGGTCTAGGTTATGCTTAAACTAATAATAGATTAACTCAGCTTCACATGGATGAGAAGCCTGTTTATCAGGAGAGGCAGTCTCTGGGATGCATATCTGTCTCTTCACATGTTCTGTTTAAGTCACAGACAAAATTCAGGTCTCTAGACCTTTTATTTCTGGTACTGTTTGACTTAATGAATATGTAGGAAATTCATAAGTGTGGGGTTTGAGGATACCTTGTAAACCAGGCTTAGATCACTCCTCAGTAATCTATAGGAGACTGAATAGAGGAAAAGGACTTTAAGGTGCTCTGCATAAGGTAGGTTTGCTACACCTTATATTCATTTTGTAAGGAACCTTTGCGGTCACTCTAATTGCTGCATATGCATGGTTGGTTACATACCAAAGGGAGCATTATACTCTGTGATTGGTCTAATAAGGGAAGAGTACAGTGGGACAATGACCTCCCTGGATGTAGATGTTATGCCCTTGCTTTTAAATTGTACAACATAAAATGATTTCCACACTACTATGGCCATGTGGTGGTTGAAGGTATGGTTGAATGTTACTGTCTATATGTGTACCCAGATCCCTGACCACTGGGTCGACAATTATGGGTGTATTACCAATATAGTAATTAGCCAGGATGGCTGAATTCCCAAAGGATGCAATTATGCATTTCTTAGCATTGAGCTTAAGGCCATGGCTTTGGCACCATTTGTTAGTCAGAGATAAACCTTCTAGAAGAACGCAAGTGTCTGCAGGGGAGTTGATGATAACCCCCAAGTTGCAATCATCTGCAAACTTTGTCAGCCATAAACCTTCAACATCTGCTTCCATTTCAGAGAAATAGATGCCGAAAAAGAGCGGGCCCAGTACTGAGCACTGGGAGAGTCCGTCAGTGACTGGCCTCTTGGTGGAGGTGGCCTCATGTATTCTGACTTCCTAGGTCCTATCAGTGAGCCAGTTGGCTATCCAGCAGATGATAAAAGGGTTTATTCCTAAATTAGTGAGCTTGTCTATAATGCTTGAGAGGGGTATTGCATTAAAAGCCTTGGCCAGGTCAAGGCATGCTGTGTGCACAGTCTTACCTTCATCTGGTGCTTTGGTGACCCTCTCATAAAAAGGTCACCAGCTTTAATAGGCATGCTCTTCCTTTAACAAAGCTGAACTGTGATGGGTCCAGTGTTTACAAGTTTCCTGTGTCCTCATTCATCATGTCCATGATGATTCTTTCCATAGCCTTACATATAAGGCTGTTAAGACTTAAGGGCCTAGAGTTACCTGGCTCAGTGGTTTGACCTCCTTTGTTTATGGTTAGGGTGCAATATATTTACAGCATATACAATATATTTACAGAATATGCCGTGTGGCAAAAAATAAAAACATTCACAGGACAGAAGCTGAACATTTTAGTAATGAGATAGTTATAAACTGCATTTAAACACAGAGAAATACAAATTAGTATGTATTATCTTGAACATTGGAATCTGGAAAAAATGAATTCTATCCACTGGCATTTGCATATGTGAGTGCTATTATTAAGAAGTTAATAAACTTAAGTACTTGTATTTGGCATACACTAATTATCCATTCCCAGAGAAAGTGGAGTATTTGAACTCTCTCTGTAAATGAAGTTTGAGGTGCTTTCTGAATAAAGGGTCAGATGTTAAGTTCTGTTCATTCAATCTTTAGAAGGAACAGGAAACAGTCATTTAAACAAGAAGATTCAGTTTAAATTTATGTGCCAGTGCACTCAGATACATGTGCCATGATTTATTGTTTAGATATAAAATATCCTGTTTTATCTTCTCTGAATAAAAATGTGTTTGGTTTGAAGATGTGAAGCTATCTCAACAAGAATGTTTTTCTCTTTAAAACTCATTTAAATCTGATTCTAGTGTCACTAAACATGAAGAGTACAGTCCTCACAGGCATTGAATTAGGGCTGGTGTGTCCTCACTGGAATGCACCAATTCCAGATGTGGTTGTTTAATGAAAAGACCAATAAAATACGGTAAAAGTGGAGCTGAATGTATTAGTATTCTAACACATTGCAACCTATAACATAATGACTGTAATACACATGATGTACATTGTATAACTTAGAATGCATGCATTAAAGCTTTGAGAAGAAATCTTACATATACTACCAATATTTCAGCACAGCTTTAAATGAATTTTAATGCTGTAGGAATAGTGCATCACATGACATTGACCATTAGGCAGCTCACTATAAGATTTTGAATGCACATCATCCCTCGGATTCAGCAAGCCCTGTACAGTGTGCAGGACTAGTGCAGGAGCTCCAGCAGGCAATATGTCTGCCGCGCGGTCCAGGAATAAGCTGTAGGGACATGCATGAGCGCTCCTGCACGGACTCAGCACCTGTATGCAAATTACCTCATTTGCAGGTGAAATCTATGCAAATGACGTGAATTTGCAATCTAGGAATATGGAAGCCGGCCGTGCAGGACTAGTGTAATCTGCAGAAATGTACTCGGCCAGTAACCAAGTACATTTCTGCAAACTACAAAACGGAGCTATGACAGCTCCAAATAAAGGGTGGATATTATGTAGAAAGCATTCCAATGGACAAATATATGGCCACTGGCATGGAAAACAGTTTCAAAAATAAAAAAATCAACTTTCATTTTTTTAGCAGATCTCAGCTGTTTAAGCGTAGGGCAGTGGCGCGCAAATGAGACTGGGCGAAAAATAAAATAAAAAGCCTAAAATAAGCATTCTAACCAAAATCACTATTTTACTATTATACTCAATGGCAAGCGGAAGACAACATGGCCAGTGAACAGTGGTTGCAAAGGGGGAGACTCAGTGTGGAATCTGTAACTATGCATCAGCTGGCAATCCTATGCAAATGAGGGGAATGATACTGAATCCCAGATTTCCCCTGCATGCTAGTCAACACACAACAGTGTAAGAGCAGGAATACCTTGGTGCAAGCCTAGGTGTTAGCTGACATCATAGGGTGTGTGTCAGGCATACTGTAAGTGGATTGGAGCTCTGTGGCTTGAGTTTTCCCTTAGCTTTGCAGAGCTAAGCAAGGGGGTGGGTCTGAGGCTGCCTAGCACTCTTTACATTGCCTAAGCAGGTGTGCATGCCGCGAACCGGGTTTTAAAGGAAAAAAAAGTAAACCAGGATATAGCAGCTTTGTGCACATTTGAGCACTGTGTTTGTGCAGCACGCCCCCAGGCTTAAACAGGAAGGTAATGGGAAGGGAAAATAGCAGTAGGAAGGTAATCTAGGAGAACTAGCATAGCTGGCAGGTGAAATGTATCAGAATCAGCCAATTGCACAGGCAGCAGACCAGACCAGCCAAGAATACTACTATAAACTATGCAAACACCTTTCCCTCTGTTTTTTCCAACATACTCTACACCACCGGTGTATACAAGTGGAAGAATTTTAACAAACAAATACAACAAAATGATAGGGGCTGCAATTGCTGTCATACATCAACATATGGAAGAGGCTGAGGGTGGTGAAGATGAGAATGCTGTCGACCAACTCACAGTGAGGAGACGGAGAAGAGTATACAGACCCAGGGTAACGTACCAGGGGCTACATGAGCTGGAGATAGTGGAGCACTATAGAGTGGACAGGGACATCTTACAGAAAATTGTTAAGCTGTGCCAGCCATGCCTCATGCACAGAACTAACAGAGGGTAACCCATCCAAGTGGATACCAAGGCATGTGTAGGCCTACGAATACTAGCTACAGGTACCTTCCAAAGGCCAACTGGGGATATCCTTGGTATCTCACAGGCATCTGCATCCAGAGTACTCCACCAGTTCCTGGATGCCATGTCAGCACATGCCGGTGCGCACGTATATTTCCCCAACACATGTGAGGTGTTGGCCAGCAATATGCATCTCTTCCACCAAATAGCAGAATAACCTGAGGTAGTGGGTGCTATAGACTGCATGCACATATGCATCAAAGCACCACCTGCTGAGTGGGGTAGGGTCTACATCAACTGCAAGGGCTTCCCCTCCATCAACTGCCAGGTCATGTGCGATGCCCCAGGACATTATAATGAATGTGTGTACTGGCTGCCCTGGAAGCTATCACAATTCCCACATCTGGCATGTGATGCAGCTGTACCAGAGATTTGCTAGTGGGGACATCCCTTACGGTCACCTAGTGGGGGATGCTGGTTACGCACTGGAGCCGTGGCTGATGACACCCATCAGAAATGCACACACACCTGAACAAGAACTCCATAATGAGAAACACACACAGACCAGAGTTGTAATAGAGTGTGTGTTTGGGATGCTCAAGTCATGGTTCCGGTACCTGGACACATCCAGTGGAGCCTTGCAGTACTCCCCAGCTACATGTACTCAAATTGTCATCATATTGTGCCATGCTACACAATATGATCTTGTGGAAACAGCTGCAGCAGGAATAGCACGGGGCAGGGCCACACAGCCCCCCACTATTGCCAAGGCAAGCACAGACACAGAGTGACTCAGAGGAGGAACAACCTGGGCCTGCCCCAGTAGGCAGAAGGAGGCATGTCCAGTATGCCCTGGCCTTGGCAAAGAGGCAACGCATAGCACATACACTAACACAGGAGAGACCCAGGGAATGGCACCACTCTCTGACTCACACATACAGTAAAAGGGATGCCAAACATGGCACTACCTGTGTTCAGTCATGTAAAGGGAGTGTACTATGTGCATCTGACATAGGCAGACCTCCAGCACCATCCTCAATCGTGACACACCCACAAGGTAAGTCACTCTCCTTACCAATTGCCGAATGGAGTAGTATGTGTTGTTACCTGTAGCTATGGTATGGATGTGAGCATGCAAGGGAATCGGGTGGCTGAATGGGATGCTAGCAGATAGTAGACACCTAAAGTGGCTGCCTGAGATGTGTAACAAATACTGGTGTCACCATAGTAGCCAGTACTACACATGGTGACAAAACCCACTTCAGAAAATGTGCTGGACCACATGTGTGACCATATGACACAAACATGCCAGTCAGGGAGGTTCACATACCCAGCAACAGTCTCAGCCAGCAGGACAGGTGTAGACAAACATAAACAAAGGCTGTGCTAAGGCCACTGAATGATGCCTATGGGTACCCCCCCCCCCCAGGCCTACACAGACAGACTACATCAGGTCAGGCAGTGTGATGATAGTTCTGAAGGGTAGAAAGTCAGAAATTTATATGTAGGTCAATCAAACCTAAGACCTGTACTATACTGATATGCCTCCTGTCAGCATGATAGGTTAGAATACAGAATGAAATATAGTACCTGACATACCAGTCCAGTCATAGCAAACGTGTACAAGTGTCAGGTGTGTCCCCCCAATCCTAAGTAGAAATGTAGAAACAGTCAGGTGTTCACCCCCCAATCTTGTGTAGAAATGTAGAAACAGTCAGGTGTACCCCCCGATCCTGTGTAGAAATGTAGAAACAGTCAGGTGTGCCCCCCCAAGCCTGTGTAGAAATGTATAAACAGACAGGTGCCCCCCCCCACTCCTATGTAGAAATGTAGAAACTGTCAGGTGTGCCCCCCCAATCCTATGTAGAAATTTAGAAACAGTCAGGTGTGCCTCCCCAAGCTTGTGTAGAAATGTATAAACAGACAGGTACTCCCCACTCCAATTTAGAAATGCAGTAATAGTCTGGTGTGCCCCCCCAATCTGATGTACACACGTTGTAACAGTAAGGTGTGCCCCCCCAATCTTATGTAGACATGTAGTAACAGTTAGGTGTGCTCCCCCAATCCTATGTAGAAATGTTGAAACAGTCAGGTGTGCCCCCCAATCCTGTGTAGAAATGCAGAAACAGTCAGGTGTGCTCCCCCAACCCTACATAGAAATGTAGCAGCAGTCAGGTGTGCCCCCAGTCCTATTTAGAAATGTAGTAACAGTCTGGTGTGCCCCCAATCCGATGTGCACACATTGTAAAAGACAGGTGTGCCCCCCAAATCTTTTGTAGAAATGTAGTAATAGTGTGGCCCCCCTCGAATCTGATGTAGACATGTAGTAACATGTATGTGTAGTGTAGGTATAATACCAGTGGAGCACAGATGACCTGAGGTGGCCAAGGTAGCAGGATAGATTGTAGCATTTGTACAATATGCAGGTATGCGTGTGTTAGGTTGGTGTGTGTTTCATATTGTGTGAGAGTCAGCAGTATGTATGCATATTGAGGTTTGACCTGGTGGCCATTGCCTACTACTGCCGATGACAGGGCCAAGTCCTCACAACTGCAGTGCCAAAGACAATTCTCCCCAGTATAACACATGCTAGCAGTAAGCCATTGTAAATATATGGTGGTAATATGTGTCACCATCTGAAAGATGGACATGGCATGACTGTTGAACTAGATATACAAGCAGTACACAGGGAAAAGTACCCCAGACATACAGTATATAACATGTAACCGTGAAATGGACACTCCCTTGGAATTGTACATACAGGTATGCACCACATTATCTGGGCTTGTAGTAGGGCATACCAATGTCATCTGGCCGAACTCTTGCAGATCACAAAGGTGATAGGAGTGATGTATTGGGAAACGGCTGATGTCCCTGCACAAGCCAGCATAACTGGAGTGCCCCATGGATATCTGTGAGTCAGATGCAAGTAGTCTCCATAGCACACATGCACCCAGCTCACCCAAACACCACCCACAGGTACCTCTCTGGTTGTATCCCTGCTGTTGGGAATGGGTACAATATGACCCCCACCTGTGTATGGCAATAGCAAAAGAATGCAGCATGCAGTGCAGGTGTCCCATGCAGATGTGTCCCTAGCTGTAAGTAGCACTCTGCCAGCATCCACACCACCTGATCAATACTGATAGAAAGTATTGGCATGAACACCTAGCACACCTACCCTGTCACCTCAGGGGTATATACTGCTACAGCTGGCCTGCATCATCACCAAATGGCCTACAGGCCTCTGCAAAAGGCCTGCATCTCACCCATACTACCACTGTATGTTATGTCATGGACATCCAAATAACAACATCACACATTCCACATAAGTCATATGCAAGGCCATGTGGACAAACCACAGTAACATGTCCACCATGCCCTACTGCATGAACTGTGGACCAACACCAAAACACAGCTGTGTTGAGGTGATAACTATAGGGAAAGTATCAGAGAATGTATGCATAATGTATGGAAGAGGATAGATAATGGGGGGGTGGAAGCACTAGCAGTATGGAATGTGTAATGTCCAGTACACAGCTGTGTGCACATACAATCCCTTTCTGCAAACACAAAAATGAGTGGCTACAAACCTGTCCATACACCACAATAGGGGTAATGTCCTGACTTATGACCCCTGCCTCTGGGTAACCTGTGTGAATCTGTACAGCTGTGAGGTATTGCCACAGCAAGATAAGACCATACTGTCACGTCAATGGATATGCATCCATGGGATCCTCTGCCAGCACTGTACCAAGGTGCTGAACTGGATACACAGACCCAGCAGCAAGTGTCTGCAGCTCTCCCTCCAGGGGAATATGTAGGCATTTGACCACAATACTGGACACAGCTGCATTCACCCTGTGTACCCCAGGACATCACTGTGGGCAAAAATGAGCACCTGACAGTACTCGAGGACATAAAACATCACAGTGTATAACAGTACACATAACGGAATATCTCTGCTAACACCAGTACCATGTAGCAGAAGCAGCAGAGATACAATCACCTACAGTACACACTATCCCTTGCACAGTTTGACCATATATTGCCAACTGATCTACAGATATCCTTCAGAAACAGTTTGCTACCTGTAGGTATAGAACACAAAGGTCTGCACAGGAGTACAAACTACCTGGAATTGATCCACACATTCATTACAGAAGGGCATACTAGGCACGCTCACACACTTAGAGAAATGAAGGCAATGTCAGACAACAACATACTGAAAGGTCATACTGGGCATGCTCACACATTTATATGAAGCCCATGTCTGCCAACAACAGTGGACCATACATATCTGACAGTTGCAGATGATAGTGCATACACCCCTTAGTAAGCACCAGTCATGCTTTGCACACACATTGGATAGGAATACAGACATATGTCCAAGGACAACACACTATAATATGCCAAAAGTAGACATACATAGATGTGTGGAAGAGAGTGACAGTGACAAAGAGCCTTCCATCATGAGGCCTGTCCCACCCAACACACAGCCAAATGGCTACAACCACATGATGTGTAAATGTCACTCACTGTTGAAATTAGCCACTGGTATCCCTCAGCATTACAGACTCTATGGTGCAAGTGCTAGCTGTGCAACATGACTGTACAAGGCAGTAGTCATCCAGCAGTTGTATACATGTACCTGTGGAATACAAACCTGCGTGTGCCTGAGTGTGGTGTGTCTACCTCTAGATGAATGGGTTATGGCCCATGCACACATACTGCCCTCCCCGCAGCCCTACTATGAAGAGCCTGCTGATGTCATTCACTTTGAAATACACCTTTGGGAAATGAGTAACCCAGTAATCTCCATGGAACATCTCGTAACTGTGTAATGCTGTAGTGCGATAAACTAGTTAGGTAGGAGTTCTAGTTCCAGACCTGGCAACTGTGTGTGTGTGTGTTTGTGTGTCTCTGTCCATGTAGGGAGAAATAACTTTTAAGCTAGTCACATTCATTACAATTCAAATGCACTACTTTGGCAAGGCTGCTGATGTTATTCACTGTGAAATGCACCTTTGGGAGAGATGTAGCCCAGTAATCTCCGTGGCACATCCCATAACTGTGTAATACTGTAGTGTGGAAAATTAGTTAGTTAGGAGTTCTAATCCCAGACATGGCAACTGTGTGCATTTGTGTATCTCTGTCTATGTAGGGGTGATGCTTTTTAGGCTAGTTACACTCACTACAATTCAAATGCCCTACTTTGGCAAGCCTGCTGATGTGATTCACTGTGAATTACACCTTTGGGAAAAGAGTAGCCCAGTAATCTCCATGGTGCATTCTATAACAGCGTAATGCTGTAGTGTGATAAACTAATTAGGCAGGAGTTCCCATCCCAGACATGGTGACTGTGTGTGCCCCTGTCTGTGTAGGGTGCAATGCATTGTAGGCCAGTCACACTCACTACAATTCAAATGCCCTACTTTGGCAAGCCTACTGATGACATTCACTGTGAAATACACTTTTGGGAAAAGAGCAGCCAAGTAATCACTGTGGTGCATCCTATAACAGCGTAATGCTGTAGTGTGATGTAGTACTTTGGTAGGGGTTCTATTCCCACACATGACAAGTGTGGATGTTTGCATGTGTGTTCCTTTGTCTGTGTAGGGGACAATGCTTTTTAGACTAGTCACACTCACTACAATTCAAATGCCCTACTTTGGCAAGCCTGCTGATGTCATTCACTGTGAAATACAACTTTGGGAAATGAGTAGCCCAGTAATAACCGCACTGTGTCCTAGAAAAATGTAATGCTGTAGTGTGATATAATACTTTGGTAGGGGTTCTATTCCCACATATGGCAAGTGTGGATGTGTGTGTGTTTCTTTGTCTCTGTAGGGAACAATGCTTTTTAGGCTAGTCACACTCACTACAATTCAAATGTAAATATAAAAAACGATAGGAGCCAGGAATCCACACCACAACACTTTAATATTAAGCACTTTCGTTTCGTAATAGAAACTTCATCAGAATACAGAAATACTTAAAATCCACACATATATATATATATATATATATATATATATATATATATATATATATATATATATCCACAAAAAAAGTTTCTTCTAGATTTTAAAGCAGCATTTCATATTAAAATCGGTTCCCATTACTTATTGCACTACATACATTAACCCTTGTGTTCCAACAATGTGCCTCCATAAAACTCAAAAACCATTACACACTTTTTAAAACCATCACAAATCAACAAGTGCACCCACCTTTAAAACATTGTATGTATGCAAAGAATGAATATTAAAATGTTATATAAACATCATTGATAAAAATGTAAAAATATAAAAAATGAATATAGAAAATGAAACAATGAAAAGATGTAAAGGTGAATAGAGCCATTATTACATATAATGTTGTGCTTTTAATCTTAAAATTGAACTAATTGAGATGGCACTATTTAACCCATAGAGCTCAGACACATTGGTTCTCCATTGCCATCTTAATTCTTTTAGTTCCAAAAAATCATTAACGAAAGTGCTTAATATTAAAGTGTTGTGGTGTGGATTCCTGGCTCCTATCATTTTTTATATTTGTGGTTGGTGGACTGTGACTTGTATATAAATCAAATGCCCTACTTTGGCAAGCCTGCTGATGTAATTCACTGTGAAAATTACCTTTGGGAAAGAAGTAGCCCAGTAATCACCGTGGTGTGTCCTATAACAGCATCATGCTGTAGTGTTATATATTACTTTGGTAGGGGTTCTATTCCAACACATGGCAAGTGTGGATGTGTGTGCGTTCCTTGGTCTGCATAGGGTGCAATGTTTTTGAGGGCATTCACAGTCACTACAACCTCCATTGACCTTATTTGGCAAATCTGCTTATGTCATACCCAGTGAAATACACCTTTGGGGAAGCAGTACTCCAGTAATCTCTGTGACGCATCCTATAACTGCGTAATGCTGTAGTGTAATAAACTAGTTAAGTAAGAGTTTTAATCCCAGATATGGCAAATGTGTGTCTGTGTTTGTCATTTGTATCTTGTGTGGAGGTAGCTGTGAGTGTGTAACAACTGAACTTGTGGAGCGGGCTTTGCAAATTTCTTGTATGGTGGCCCTATTACATGTCACAATGGCCACCTTATAAGGATAACAGATGTAAAATAGCCGAGAAGCGGGGTGGCAATCCATACACCTACATGTGAAATCAAGGCCTGGCAAACAAAGTTAGCAACCCTTGTGCTACACAGAGAATACTCTCAACCCATGTCTCATACACAAACAGACTTGCCAAGGCAACAACCGGTATGTTGGTAGTACCCTGCATATTGTCCACAGATAGTAACCATGGTGTGATTGCAGTGGACTACAGAGGGCATGGCACCCTGTCCATCAGTACCATAGGCACGTACAGGCAAGCAGTATCCCTTCAGTATGTTCCCCACTGGACACCTGCAACACCTGTGGTGCCATCAAATGTGACCTAAAAAGGACATACCATGCCTAAAACTGTATGGACAGATGCCACTGATACCAGGGAATACCATGTATCATGCTATCAATGTAGGTGCAAGGTCAGCCTGCTGTCCATTACCAGTTCCCGGCATATGAAGCCAGGACAGGCACATCTGATAATAACAATCTGTATACACAACATGGGCCAGACACCCCAGGTACACTTCAACATGTCACAGAACATGCATGTGGGGCATGTGCACATCCCAGACACTGTCCATGTTATGGAATATAGAAGACATACATGGTAAGCTTTGCACAGCACTGACCACCCACAATAGTAACCCAGATGAGTGGATGGTGAATACAATACCAACCTGTGTTGGCCAGTACAGACACTACACCCCTGAGCCACACTGCAGACCATTGTCATGTGGCCTGATGCCAAGGTATACCTTTCACCTAGCCTTGTATAGCCTTCTGGCACAGTCAACCACTACACACCTCTGAAGCAATGCATGTCAGTACTGGCACCCTGTGCCTGTGTGTGTGGTGTATGATGCCTTTGACCACATTCACAATCACTACAACTCCCCTTGGCATACTGAAGCATGCTGTCTGATGTCAGACACCTTCACATACCCTTTGCCCATATAACCTCCGGATAACCCCTGTGGTGCATGTGATACCTGCACATTACTGTATTGTGGCAAACTAACTAGCTTAGAAGTGTATTCCTGACCCTGCCATGTGTGTCAGTGTGTGTGAGCCCGAGAGAGTGTGGCTGTGTTGACGCTGACACCTGTTCATGCAGAGAGGCATGTGTACTACACCTACTGTATCGCTACCATATCACTGTTGCAGATGTCACTCACCGTCACATATACATTTGAACAGCTCATCAATATGTAAGCTATGTGGCACATGCAATAATTGCATAGACGTGATAGCAATACATAGTTAGTCAGTGGTTTGAAATCATGTACTGGTAAGTGTATGACAGAAACATGCTTAGGTTTTTCTCTCCCACCCCCTCCCTGACTTACTTTGTCTCTGTCTGTCTCTTTCACTCCCTCTCTGGTGGATGTGGAGAACTACACTTGCTTTGCTTAGGCAGTAGCTTGTGTTTTGTAAGTGGTGCTCATGATCAGCTGATGGCCTCTGCATGAATTGCAGCGCTCCTATAGCTGATTGCATGTGGAACAGCTGTGGTGACATTCCCATAGCCATTTGCATGGAAACACTCTCCAATATCTGGGAACATCATGTTGGTGTTGGGCCTTTTCATTCACTGTGATCAGGACCTAGATCTGGTGTTTGGCAAACAGCATCACAGATGGATTTTGGATTTACCTCTAACAACATACACTGTGGAAGCAGGCCAACACCCAGGAGGGGGAATGTGCCTGACCTGACTACAGAATGTAAATGTTGCTATTCTGCATTTGGAGTAATGTTGGTTTAACAGGCTGTGTGTGGATATGGCTGGTCTACATCTGTAGGGTCATCTGCAGACTGGGCAGTGTGCGGTGCCTTTTGCTTCTTGTGTTACTCACAGAACACCTATCTGAGAACTGCAGAAGCATAGTGTGAAGATTGCAGTCAGTACATGGTGACAGCCATGAGAGTTACTGACTTCATATCCCTCATAGGACATCTGTCACAACAAACCCTGTTACAACAGTAAATGCATGAGGTTATCACAGCAACAGGTCAATATTGGCCCTGTGTTTGTGCCCCCAGCCACAACTCTGTCAATGTTTGTACATATGTCATGCAGTAAGAGGTGCATATGTTCTGTACACCATTA